>NC_037329.1:97063849-97366879 GCF_002263795.3 Bos taurus
CCCATGGACAGAGGAGCCTGGTGGGCTACATGGGGTCTCAAAGAGTCAGACACAACTGAGCGACTAAAGAACAGAAGAACAGAAATTCAGAAAATAAACAAGAATTAAAAGTATACATTGATTTGATAACCCATAGCAGGAGACAATTACATAAAATCTATCTGGAGATGAACATCATTCTTTTCACAAAAACCACAGTTAAAATTCGTCCAAAATTATGTAAGTTACACAAGAAGAATGGATGGCCATATTTTCCATTTTCCTAGAAAATTTTTAGTGTTTGATAGGCCAGCCAATGGAGATATTTCATGGAGGATTTTGGCAAGGGCCTAATTGAGTTTTTCTGGGGCTATCAGTTGACGGTTCTGAATTTTCCCAATCATCATCATAAACTTTTTAAACTGATTATTTTGTGATATTTTGTACACTTGCAAAGAAAATAATAAGCTCTCCATAGATATGTCTTCCAGTTTTACAAAGCATTTAAATTAACAAGCATATTTAGCTGTTAATCTACTAAAGAATTTCCTGTAGCTTTTATTACTTCGGTTCAGTTGCTCAGTCATGTCCAACTCTTTGTGACCTCATGAACCGCAGCATGCCAGGCCTCTCTGTCCATCACCAACTCCCAGAGTCCACCCAAACTCATGTCCATTGAGTCAGAGATGCCATCCAACCATCTCATACTCTGTCATCCCCTTCTCCTCCTGCCCTCAATCTTTCCCAGCATCAGTCTTTTCAAATGAGTCAGCTCTTCACATCAGGTGGCCAAAGTATTGGAGTTTCAGCTTCAACATCAGTCCTCCAATGAACACCCAGGACTGATCTCCTTTAGGATGGACTGGTTGGATCACTTTTATAGTAATGTTTAAAATTAATGAATTTGTTTACTTTTTAAAGAGTCAAAAGGGGAGCTAGAAATAAAAACCTCTTTGATTCCTTAGCATCCCAAAGTCATGAATTATTCCCAAATCATCAGTGTATCTGTTTAGCCTTACTAGTTAACACATTAATATGCTTTACAGAGTGACACAAGTTTGGCTAAATTAAACAAAATATGCTTTTCATGAAGAACTGGATACTATAAGAAAGTATAGAATAGTTATTGTATATTTACTGTTACTGCCCTTTTCATTTTTATAGTGGTGGTGGTTTAGACACTAAGTGTATCCGACTCTTATGACCCCAAGGACTGTATAGCCAGCTAGTTTCCTCCGTCCATGTGATTTCCCAGGCAAGAATACTGGACTGGGTTGCCATTTCCCTCTCCACATTTTTATAGTAAGCCCTGTCAGTAAATAATATTAATTTAGGATTGGGTAAAGGAAGCTTCAAAAGCTCTGTTTTGTGAATGGACACAAATTGAACAAACACAGTCATAACATTCTCTTTCACTGGATAAGATTAGTAAGGAAGGAGGATTGATCGTTACACTGTTATGTGAAAACAGTTAAACAGTTATATGAAAAAGTAAAAGTATTTCATAATGCTGAAACAAATGCAAAAAAATAGCTACTAGAAAGAAGCAGGTTAAATGATTCTGCTGCTGCTGCTAAGTCACTTCAGTCATGTCCGACTCTGTGCGACCCCATAGACGGCAGCTCACCAGGCTCAGAACGCTGGAGTGAGTTGCCCTTTCCTTCTCCAATGCATGAAAGTGAAAAGTGAAAGTGAAGTCTCTCAGTCGTGTCCGACTCTTAGTGACCCCATGGACTGCAGCCTTCCAGGTTCCTCTGTCCATGGGATTTTCCAGACAAGAGTACTGGAGTGGGGTGCCATAAATGATTCTAGGAACTCCTATATGCTGATATTAGTTCATGATCCCACCATCCAGTGTGGGAAAAACCTTTTGCAGCTTTCACATGATTTATCACATCTAAAATTATAATTTAATTAGTCTACTTTTAGCATCCATCTACATTGGCTAGAATAAAATTCAAAAGGGTAGGCTCTCCACCTATTTTGTGCAATAATTATTCTAAACACCTAGGGAAGTTATTGGGAGAAGGCAATGGCACCCCCTCCAGTACTGTTGCCTGGAAAATCCCATGGATGGAGGAGCCTGGTAGGCCGCAGTCCATGGGGTCGCTAAGAGTCAGACACGACTGAGCGACTTCACTTTCACTTTCCACTTTCATGCATTGGAGAAGAAAATGGCAACCCACTCCAGTGTTCTTGCCTGGAGAATCCCATGGACGGAGAAGCCTGATAGGCTGCAGTCCATGGGGGTCTAACAGAGTCGGACACGACTGAAGAGACGCAGCAGCAGCAGGGCAGTTATTTGGCAAAGAATAGTAAGAACATTCAATAAGAATAAACTTTTCTTTCTGAATCATAGTAGTAAAAGGATAAAGTTTAATTCCTCTTTTAAGGAGGGTTTTGTAATCATGGTGATTTAATTCAAATTTGGATAGAAGAGGTGTATTTTGCTCTGATGAAAACAGTTTAATAAGAAGACAGAAGAATTTTAGAAATTAGATATTAACTAGGGTGGGACTATGGGAAGTATTATTCAATTATTTTAGCTGCTGCTTTATGTTCTTGTCCTCTAGGATAAGGTAATTTGATTGGCTCAACACTAAGATGATAGGGGTCTGAAACAGATTTCTCTATGGAGTAATAATTCACTTTTTGTAATCTGCACATAAAAGAATAGTTAATATATCTGTAAAACTAAATAACTTGAAAGAACAACAGAAAGTACAACATACTATTTCCTCATATCTTAATTTTCAGTTTTTTAAAAAAGGATCATAAAACCTGTTTGGCTACTTTTGTATTTGCTGACACTTGTTTCTCTCTTTTTAGTGATGAATAGAATTTTATGTGTTAAAGCTAAGTATCTTCTAAAGCCTCTGGTATTTCCAAACTGAACATCTTCATTTTGTAGAAAAAGTAAACCAGAGAGGTTTCTTGAGTTATTTACTGTCATAGAGCTAATTAAGATACTAAATTTCTTTTAATCATAAATTATATCATCATATCGGAGAAGGCAATGGCAACCCACTCCAGTACTCTTGCCTGGAAAATCCCATGGACAGAGGAGCCTGGTAGGCTGCAGTCCATGGGGTCTCAAAGAATCAGACATGACTGAGTGATTTCACTTTCACTTTTCACTTTCATGCATTGGAGAAGGCAATGGCAACCCACTCTAGTGTTCTTGCCTGGAGAATCCCAGGGATGGGGGAGCCTGGTGGGCTGCTGTCTATGGGGTAGCACAGAGTCAGACATGACTGAAGCGACTTAGCAGCAGCAGCAGCATATCATTATATATAACTCAAATGTTCAAAAATATATTATCATATATTCTATTGTAGTGTTTTAGTATGCAGCTTTGTTTAATTTTAGAATTCAATATTATTCTTTTCTGTTGTAGCAGGCAATTAAAAAAAAATTTTCCTGTTAAAAATGCAAAAAATCTCTGCTACTTTTTGAGAATGAGGCCAATTATATTTTTTCATTTTCCTTAGAAGAAAATGTATACTTCCTGTTGTTGAGGTTGAATTACATAACTATTTATTTAATAATGACATACAAGAAGCTTTTAGGGCAAAAAGGAATAACCAACTGAGAAAAATTTTCTCTAGGCTATGATTAGATTTTTCTTATTCACATTTTGTGTATAGGATATGTATGACAACAGCACAAAGAAATGAAGAGTGAAATATGAATCAAGATCTCTTTTTGATGTTTACTGGCTTATGTTTTTATTTTGTTTAGGACTTAATATTTTAAGAAGACTTAAAAAAAAAAAGTCTGCTATAATTCCCAGTTTTACCATTAATGACTGTTTAGTAAATAAAGACAATGACTAAAATTTTTCAAGTAAAAAAATTCACCAGTCTTGCTGCCTGAGTAATTTTTAATATCTTTTTCTTGGTTTAATTAAATTATTTGACATCAGACATTTAAAATATATTATGCTTTAAGAAGGGCTTCCCTGGTGGCTCAGATGGTAAAGAAACTATCTGTAATGTGGGAGACCTGGGTTTGATTCCTGGTTTGGGAAGATCCCCTGGAGGAGGGCATGGCAACCCACTCCAGTGTTCTTGCCTGGAGAATCCCCATGAACAGAGCACCTGGCGGGCTATAGTCCATGGGGTCACAAAAAGTCAGACACAACTGAATAATAACTAAGCACAGCACAGAGAAAAGTTTAGCAATTTTAAAACAGAAAGAATAATCTTATATTTTAAATGTAAGTTTATTTTCTCCTCTGCTATTCTGAGGTAGAATTATTTTCCATTAAATACATATTTTATCACAGAATGTATTTAGAATTTGAATAACTTAAAATGCATATGATGCAATTTACTTCTTCCTGTTTTTCTTATTACCATGAAATTGAAAATTTTACTTCATGAAAGGAGAGATACTTTATACGTTTTGTACAGTCTGCATTTCACAACTGCTCTCATAAATCGATCAAACATGAATTGCCTTTAAGTTATCTCCTGTTCTTAGCATGAATACTATAAATACATTAAAACAATGAATTCTCATATTAAATATGCAGATGGCTTGTAAGACCTTGATAGAAGACAATTTGGGGTTCCCTGATAGCTCAGTTGGTAAAGAATCCACCTGCAATGCAGGAGACCCTGGTTCAATCCCTGGGTTGGAAAGATCCCATGGAGAAGGGAAAGGCTACCGACTCCAGTATTCTGGCCTGGAGAATTCCATGGACTTATTGTCAACGTCGTCGTGAAGAGTCAGACACAACTGAGTGATTTCACTAGACTATTGATAGAAAGAGTTGCCTTTGTCTCAACTGATTAATATTCAGGCTAATCCTGCTTTGTATGTTTATACCAAGCTCCCTTGAGAACCTTGGTACCTTTCTGTGACCAGTGTTAGGGAAGTGCAGCTGCTTCTTATTGAAACAAAGTCAATTACAAAGTTTCATGGTATACAGCCTATGATTTTTAGAGTAAAAATATAATTTGTTAGTTTTAAATATTTTATGCTCAGGAGGCCTTAAAAATACTACAGGAAAGATTACAATTACTAGGAACTTCATTATTTGATACATATCTTTGGGAAAATAAACATTGATCCAAAGTTTCAAATAATAAAATAATCGGTTGGGAGAAAGTTTGTCACATCCTTTTGGGAAAGCCTGCTTATAAGCCTTTAGAGGATAGACCCTCATGATTTAAGCTTTTCATATTTTCTTGCCAACATACTTCGTATTACATGCTTTATTTGACAGTGCTTCAATTCCCCATTTTATATCCTGAATTGTTTCCTAAAAGACTGTTGTTGCTCTTGCTGCTTTTCCTCAAGAGCTTAGAGGAAAAGCTTAAACGCCCTAGTAACACATTTGGAATATGCAGGATAAGAACAGATTATATCATTGCTAACCTCTGTGCCCAATGTCTCTATACTGCTTGTTTTTTTTCTGTTCATACAGTAGTAAAATCTTTCCCCATGATTTCCTAACTAGTATAAGTTGATGCCCTCCAGTTTCAGTCTCCTGAAAAGTTATACCTACGAGGAAATCGACTCAGCTTTAAAGTTTGCAGGTTAGAAGGTTGAGGGTAATGGCAAAATTTAAAAAGCAACATGAATAACCAACTAATCCTCCAGGATCTAAAAAGCAAACCAATAAATCGCTAAGATTCAAATGAAACAATTTCATCTTCAGACAACCATTTAGAAACCTTCAAAACAGAGCCCCAAACTGCAATCAGCTTCTAGACCAGGTTGTGAACTTGTCAAAGCCCAGTTTCAGTGCATTCTCATTGCCAGTGCTTCACAGCCCCCTTTCCCCAGCCCACTGTTCACACACTAATCCCCAGTTGTCCAGAACTTTCCATGTGATATCCACCTCATTCTTTTTCTTTTTGGCCCAGTGCCATGAGCTAATGTTTCCAGAATTTATCACATCAGGATTTATCAGGTCCGTGTTTTGTTCTCTCAGGATCTTTTCATGATAAATTAGCAAGTCATACTGGGAAATTCATCTACATTGAGCTGTAAAGGGAAAGCAATTTCATTATGTCCTATGGCTAGGAGATCAAATATTTGTAGTTTAAAGGGTATTATGAGATTCACAATACCTTAAACCAGTAGTCTTCAAATATTTATCTTTTAAAAATTAGCATCATCTAGTGATCAAACTGTGTTTTCAAATAAAATTTTCTATAAAATAGGTACAAGTGAAAACACTCCCATTCAAGTAGGGGATAGGACAGGGATACTGCATTTTCCCCTCCTCCCTTCTCTCTGAGTGGCCTCAGAGCATCTCTGAGGAATTTCTGCAGTTCCACAAACACAGCCTGCAAATGATCCCATTAATGCAGGGGGATAACTGCTTGTAAGAATGTCAGGCACATGTCTAGCACTTTGAAATCAGTGGTTTTTAACAGGGCTGATTCTGCTCGCCATGGGGACTTTGGGAAATATCTGAACACAGTTGTCATAACTGGGAGAGGAAGGAAGCAGGTGCTACTGGCATCTAGTGGGCAGTGGACAGGATGTTGTTAAACATCCTACAATGTTCCAGCCTAAAATGTCACCACAGTACTGAGATTGAGAACGCCTGCTCATAGAGAGTAGGGCACCAGAAGCTGCTGGGAGTTGGGGGAGGAAACTGGGACTGTGGGGGAAGAGGGAAGACTCCAGTCCCTGGAATCAGAGACTTAACTAGACAGCAACTTGGGCTTGCTCAGGGTTGGGGAAGGTAGAGAAGGCAGAAACTTTGCAAAATTGTGGGATTTAAAACTTGGTTATATTTTCAGGGTAACTTGCATTTGACAGCAGCTAGATCCAAACAAAAAGGCTTAGCCCTTAGCTAGCAAAGATATTAAATAGAAATTTACTATGTGACTAATAACCACCATCAGTTGCCTCATGAGCTCCAAAGTTGAGGGCTTCCTGCCTGTGGTGCGGGAGGAACTGGCTGCGTTTGGAGGTGACCCTGGTCCACTCAGTCTCCAGGGAGCAGAGCTGAGCCAGGTTCATGAACAGGGCTTCCTGGGGTCCAGCGCCCACCACCTGTCTTCCTCCAGTGTAATGTCTACTGCATCCGCTCCTGAGCCGTGAGGATGGGAGAAGCTTCTCTCAGGGGAAAATCCCATCCTCCTTCAACCGTCCTGCGGAGAAACCAGGTGCCTCTGTGTCCCACATCCTCACACCAAGGAAAAGCTCTCTCATCTAGACGCCTCCCGCTGGGCCCCATCCTGACCTCTGACCCGGTCACTACCCCGTGTCGTTCCTCAAAAAGAGATCACTTAGAATACTTAAAAGATAAATAAAATATTTCATTACAAGTGTTAACCCGGTTAAGCGCTTTTGCTCGCTTCCCATCTCCTGAATAGGCTTCATTTAAAGGCCCCAGAGGCACCAAGTGACAGTTTTACGCGGGTCATCAGTTCGAAAGCTCTGGAGAGTCTAAGAGAAAACATACAGTAAGTCCCCCACCCCACCCCCGCCGTCATTATATAGAAAAGAGACAGAAAGGAAATCCTCCTCACTCGGGGGCCCCTTTTGTGTTGTTCTGCCAACGCAGCAGCCCTCCCGCTATATAGAGCGCGCGCCGGCCCCACCGCACTGAACTCCATCCCCGCGTCCAGCAACCATGGGGAAGGTGAGCCCCGCGCCGGCGGGAGGGGCCCGCAGCCCGGCTGGAGGCCAGGCCTCTGAGCCTCTCCTTCCCTTCCTTGCAGATCACCTTCTACGAGGACCGGGGCTTCCAGGGCCGCCACTATGAGTGCAGCAGTGACCACTCCAACCTGCAGCCTTACTTCAGCCGCTGCAACTCCATCCGCGTGGACAGCGGCTGCTGGATGCTCTACGAGCAGCCCAACTTCCAGGGCCCCCAGTACTTCCTGCGGCGCGGTGACTACCCCGACTACCAGCAGTGGATGGGCCTCAACGACTCCATCCGCTCCTGCCGCCTCATCCCCCACGTGAGTCCGGTGCCCCTGGGCCTGCCGTGGCCTCTCGTCAGCCGTGGTCAGGCTGTAGGACGGTGGCTTCCTATGCTGGTCCTAACCGGATGCTCTTTTCCTTTTTAATATCTCTTAATTGAGAATGCAATGCTCTTAACTGAGATTGCATTTTCCTTTGCTAATATAAACTCACCTCTACTGGGGAAAAGTGGCATGGTATCTGTTCAGAGTGTCAGAACACTCTGCCACAGGTGATGAACTCCTCACACTCAGGTGGTACTTAGGCTAGTCCCTGGGCTATTTCTCTCTTTCCTCACCTGTAAAATGGGGCTACTAGGGCGGCTAATTCATAGAGCTGTGATGAGGTGGGAAGGAGATTGCCTGTCACCTGGCAAGCCACCCTTCCCCCTACAGATATTGACTACTTTGAACATCCAGGGTCTCTCAAGTACTGCTTTTTGATTCAGCAAAACCACTAACCAGCAATGTGATTCCAGTAGCCCCTGCAAAGCCATTGCTATCCAAATAAAGCCCAAACAGCCTGGAATTCCACAGTTAGGGATGCTGTAATGTGACTGTGACCAAGTCCTGTGGAAAATGTACCGCTTTGAGTAAGTTTGAAAGCCCCTCAGAGGGTTTAATGCCTTGATAGGAGCCAGACTAGCATTAGGAGCCTGGAAATCTCAGCTTCCACCTTCCAGTGCTGACTCTTCTGATTACAGACTGAAAGCTCTAATCATTAGTTTCTCATAAAAGAAGATAACATGGTGTGTTAGGCGGTTGTGAAGATCAGATTAGACAACGGACATGTGAACCCTTTGCAAACCATGGAAGATGCCTTATTAGCAGTTTTTATGCCTCAGAATGAATTGCTTATGAGAACCTTTGCTAAGGAGGGTTTGATGGTGGAAGAAGGAAAACTGAATATGTACATGCCAGGACGAAACAAGCAGATAAAAGCACAAGTGCTTAGAAGAGACAGACAGGATTCACCCAGGACTAACAGCCTCCCTTCCATTTTCCTAAAGGTCTAAAATCTATCCATCTAGGCAGGCCTCCTTCATGATTTTTAGCTTCTATTTTTATTAATAACCTAAAATATATTTTGACAGATCACATGTTAGAGCTGAGAAATGAAACTTAACTGTTAACAATGGCTCTTGCTTTTCAGGACTTCAGAATAGCAGGACTCAAAGCAGAAAGGCAGGAATTAGATGTCTGGGCTTAATGGTCATCTTCTGTGCCTTACTTACGCTGGGGAAAGCAATTCTGCTTCGTCTCTCTCCAGCCTCTTCTAATGCTACTGAGATCCAAAATAATGCCTTTTGCAAGAGATATATTTGCTTTTTTATTTTAACATCTAATTATTTTATATCCTCTGAGGGGACTCCAGACCACCAGAAATCTATCAAGGAAAGAACAAAAAATTATATATAAAAATTGTTTCTTAAGAATGGTACTAAGTAGGTACTAAATGTGGTTCATGTAGGTTGTGGCCCTGGAAAACTCTAGGGAGAACCATGCATATCTTGATCTATGTGAATAGCACACCCTTCAGTTCTGCAGTTTGCAGTCTACCCAGTTGCACACGGTGGCTCTGGTGTTGCCTGTCTTTTAAACTTGTCATCTCTGATGTAAAAAAGACTTTGTAAATGCCCATTCCCCCAGGGGTGTGAGTGATTAGTGGCTAAGGACTAGGTTCTCTGACTTCTCCCATGTGCCGATTGCTGAACCCACAGACTGGTTCCCACCGGCTGAGGATCTATGAGCGAGAGGACTATCGAGGCCAGATGGTGGAGATCACAGAGGACTGCTCCTCACTCCACGACCGCTTCCACTTCAGTGAGATCCATTCCTTCAATGTGCTGGAGGGCTGGTGGGTCCTCTACGAGATGACCAACTACCGGGGGCGGCAGTACCTGCTGCGGCCGGGGGATTACAGGCGCTACCACGACTGGGGGGCTACAAATGCCAGAGTGGGCTCCTTGAGGAGGGCCGTGGATTTCTATTGAAATATTTTTACTCTACCCTTTTCTCCACATGAAAGTTAATAAAATATTTCCTGTGTGCTTGATGCAATAATGTGTCTCTCTCTTCCTTTCAAGCTCCTTGAAAGGGCTCAACAAAAATAAAGCTGGGAATAATGCAGATTTTCTTATAAGTATCAGCGGGAAAGGTGATGTGGAGTTGCAGTAAAGAGGACAGGCTCAGGACAGAATGCCTGGTGCCACAACAACTAAAGAGCTTTAGTTGATCAACAAGTTGCTTAACATTTCTGTGCCTCAGTTTCCTAATTTGCAAAACTTGGTGTAATGATACTCTTCATTTCTTAAGTTTGTGGGGGTGGATTAAATAAGTTCTTCTTTTAAAATCCTTGACACATTTCAGCTTTGCATATAGTAGTTTTTAGGAAACTGTTCTGCAAGCTTGCTGGTGAAACATCTGGTCATCGTCTTAGTACTCTTTCCTTAGTAGAACTCCCTTTTGGAGACCGCATTAAGTAAGACGGCTAAGTGCAATTGTATCAGAGGGAGACAGAGTTAGATAGAGATAGATGTGTCTAACACATCTTTGGTATAAATATATGTGATTACCAGAATAGTTTTATTAATATATGTGTATCCAGAGCACAAGGATAAGAACTAAGCGCTACCTAAGGAACCGCCCAACAGTCTCTTCCAAACCTTTTTCTACTTAGGTGGGAGACAAAACATTCAGATAGTATGCACTGATAAAAATAAGCACAGAGGGACAGAAGTAAAGGCACAAGGTACATGATCAGGAAAATAACTTGCAACCATGCAAAGTTCTTGAATCTACTATTGGCTAGGCTGATATTGTCCCCATACTTGGATCAATTTTCATTACCTCTTGCTCATGAATCAACATTTGATAATAATCATAGCACTAAGGAAGAAACAGGGGGACTAATCATTTAACTGAATTCAAAATTTCTTTTCAGGAAGATAAAGTTTATCAAATGTAATTTAAGTAGGTATTCTATTATTTACTGAATTTTCTTCAGTTGAAAATACTAGACTTCTTCATTTCAGATGTTGACACATAATTGAGAAAAAAAAAAAACAAACAAATTACTTCCCAGCTTAGGGGTTTGACTTAATTTTGAAAATGGCAACCTCTTATTGAAATAAGTTCTTGGTGAGTTGAGTGGGCATGATTACCAAAGAGCTACTGCAAATCATTTTTAACTTGAAAATATCTAGCAGTTAAGAAATAAGTTGTTCCCAAAATGCTAAATATAGTAGTCAAATTATGTAACAGTTTACTTTCCTAACACACATGCACATTACAAGATATTTGAAGAAGCTCTAAGGACATTCAGATCTGTGCTAATACAGTAGTCACTATCATGTGACTCTATTTGGCTAGACTTCATTTGGCTAAGTCCAGATTTCAAAGACTTAGTAGGGACGTTAGAATGCAAAATATCTGAATATTTTTCCAATTCATTTAATGTTGAAATGATAATATTTTGGATATATTAGATTTAATAAAATCTGTTATTAAAGTTGGTTTTACTTGTTTGATGTAACTGTTTCAGAAAAGTTACATTTATGCCTCTTACTATAACTCTGTTGATCAGACTTTCAGGCTAAAAAGATGAGTTGTAATTTGTTTTCAGATACAACTCAACCTGAAACTTGAGTTATATGAAAGCCTCACAGTTAGGAAATGGCAGAGAACATGGTTAAGCTTTACATAGTCATTGAATGTCCACTGCCTTATGAGGAGATACTCAATGAAATTATAATATCCACCTATCACTGATGCAGGGAGTGGGGGAGTGGGCCCTCATCTTGTCTTATCATAGGTTTGTTCCATTAACAACATTGAATTGAAGTTTCAGCAACAAATGAGAATGATCCTACCTTCTACAGATAAAAGTCCCCTCTTTCCTAAGCTAATTTTCCTTCCTTTCCCGCTCCCTGTCCAGGATGGCCCTTCAATTATAGCATTTTCATTCTGGAAGCTGCCATGTTTGCCTCCCTGAAGTTTTTCAAACACTGTTGACAATGTTATAGATTTTATAAAGAGCTTGAAAAATAACTGGCTAAAAATAATCATCTTTGACACTTTAACTACTCTGGCCAAATCAATACATTGTGGAGCAAGATCACATGCTACTATTTAGGAGAACAACCAGTTTTTTAAGAGTTATAATGATGAGAAAAAGACAGCCAACTGCTAAAGAGATTTTTAAAAATGGTAAGTACATGGAAAGTGAGAAAGAATAGTTGAACATTCTAGAAGCTACATCATCCAGTACTGGAATATCAAGAGGAATTAGAGCTGAATAGAGGTGGTACAAGGCTGTGGTACATGAGATTGGTTTGATTAGTTTTCTGTGACTGTGGTTTTCATTCTGTCTGCCATCTGATGGAGAAGGATAAGAGCTTATGGAAGCTTCCTGATGGGAGAGACTGACTGTGGGGAAAACTGGGTCTTGTTCTGATGGGTGGGGCCATGCTCAGTAAACCTTTAACCCAATTTTCTGTTGGTGGGCGGGACTGTGTTCCCTCCCTGTTGTTTGACCTGAGACCTGGGCAGAAGCATGCCTCCCCTGATTCAGTGGCATTCTTTGGAAGATACCATGGTTGCATTCATAATACCTATGGTCTTTGTGTGCATGATCTCCAAGTGGGAGCCTTCTCTGACCATCAGAATAATTATCTGAATAATAATATTTGGAACCAGAGTCTCCATTTTAGGAAATAAAGTTAACTTTTGTTAAAAATGACTAAGAGCCATATTCCCTAGGGACATCTGCTAGCCTCCTGGCAAGGTAAGAAAGTGCAGATAATCTGTTGCTTTCTCTTCTCATTATTTCATGAGGTGTTCTTTGAATTGGAGTTCTAAGGAAACTTTGGTTTCTTGAAACTATTCCATCTCCAGAAGCTGAAAAGGCATTAGCGCTTGAATTTGGAAGACAGTATCAGTTGTCTTGGAATTGTTGGGCCATGCTGGATAAATGAAGGCATAAGATTCCACAGCAGAGGTGATGTCTCCTTCTTCACGTACTTCCCCTGTACTTTGGCTGGTTTGGACACTTTGTTTTTGGTTCTCTTTCTTTCCCCAAAGAAAACCCAAAACAACCTTGACCATGAGGTCCCAGACTCTCATAGAGTTGGATACAACTGAGTGACTGAACTGAATTGAATTGAAGAGGTAGTACAATTCTGTTTTTTAAAAGGTTACATATTGTGCATAGAATTCAGATTGCAAATGTTCAGGAAGAGGACACCAGTTCTCATTCATACACAGGAGTTTGTTTTGTTTTTTTCCCATCTATTTGTTTACTCTACTTTTTCAATCATTGGAAAACATCAGATAAGATGGAATTTAATTTATTAATTCCTGAAATTTAAAGGATGCATATATGGTCCTGGAGGAAGGGTAATAAAACAAGAGGGACCCTAGGTGTTTCCCTCCTTATTAATGGTCCTGATGAGAGGGTAACAGGCAGGAAGGCTAGAGGTCTTCAAATGGAGGAAATAGGCTGCAAGTGTCAGACATTTTTTATCTCTCTCATAAGCAGCAGGAGGAAACAAACTACAAGTGTCGGATTATTTCCCCTTCTCTATACAAATTTAAAAGGAGATTTCTCTTAAAATTCTGTGTTGCTATGACGACATCTGGTACCACCTGAACTTAACTTTTCTCAAATCTTGAACTAACCAATGCATTTTTCTTATGGAAATGTTTTTCTTAAGCTATGTTATTGAACTATGTATTTGCCCCAGACTCTTTCTTCAAGTCCTTCGCCCAAGACTCAGAACCTATGTTTTACTCATGCAAATATTCTCTTAAGCTACATTTCCTTTCTCTAATTAGCAGCCTACTAGTAGCTTATGCAACTTCCTGCTAAAGACTAGCAGGGGAGCACTCTTTTCTGCCCCCTTCTGATATCTACGTCAGAAACTTTCTCTAACTCTTTTATACTTTACTAAAACTTTATTACACAAACGCTCTGAGCGATCAAGCCTCATCACTGGTCCCAGATTGAATCCTTTTCCTCTGGAGGCCAAGAATCCTGGCATCTTTCACGGCTCAGCAACAACCTTTCACTGACACATCCACAGGCTTTTTCTAGGTACAAAGAATAAATTCTTCCTCCAAATATGTGTGTGCTTAGAAATGGGATAACAATTTTGCATTTTACTTATGTTGTTGCTGCTGTTCATTTGCTAAGTCATGTCTGACTCTTTGCAATTCCACAGACTGTAGCATGCTAGGCTTCTCCGTCCATTGTCTCCCAGAGTTTGCTCAAATTCATGTCCATTGAGTTGGTGATGCTATCTAACCATCTCATCCTCTGCCACAACCTTTTTCCTTTGCCTTTAATCTTTCCCAGCATCAGGGTCTTTTCCAGTGAGTCAGCTCTTCCCAACAGGTGGCCAGAGTATTGGAGGATCAGCTTCAGCATCAATCCTTTCAATGAATGTTCAGGGTTGATTTCCTTTAGGATGGATTGTTTGGATACCCTCGTTGTCCAAGGGACTCTCAAGAGTCTTCTCTAGGACCACAATTCAAAAGCATCAATTCTTTGGCACACAGTCTTCTTTATGGTCCAACACTCACATCAGGACATGACTACTGGAAAAACCATAGCTTTGACTATGTTTGTTGGCAAAGTGATGTCTCTGCTTTTTAATATGCTGTCTAGGACTTCCCCTTGTGGCTCAGACGGTAAAGCGTCTGTCTACAATGCAGAAGACCCGGGTTCGATCCCTGGGTCGGGAGGGTCCTCTGGAGAAGGAAATGGCAATCTGCTCCAGTACTCTTGCCTGGAAAATCCCATGGATGGAAGAGCGTGGCAGGCTACAGTCCATGGGGTCGCAAAGAGTCAGACACGACTGAGAGACTTCACTAGGTTTGTAATGTGTGACTTCCCTGGTGGTCAAATGGTAAAGCATTTGCCTACAATGCGGGAGACCCAGGTTCGATCCCTGGGTTGGGAAGATCCTCTGGAGAAGGAAATGGCAACCCACTCCAGTACTCTTGCCTGGAAAAATGGAGGAGCGTGGATGGAGGAGCATGGTAGGCTACAGTCCATGGGGTTGCAAAGAGTCGGACACAACTGAGCAACTGAACTGAACTGAACTGGGACTGGCCTGTTGCCTCTGGGTGTGTCATTTAGCTTGCAGATTGAGGATCAAGGTTTAGTTGAATTTGACTAGTCATTTTGGGCCCATTTGATTTTAATCAGTTTATGTTATGCCCTTGGGCTATGTCATTCTTTCAAAAGTTGTGCCCTTCCCCCTTCCCTCCTGTTGCTCTTTTCCTGAGCCCCGTCTGGGCCCACAATGTTGCCTCTACAATCTTCTAGGGGACAACCAGAAAATAGCTGGTTCTTGGGAGGGAAATACTGTATAATATCCAATCCCCCTAGATATTCAGGCCTTCATCTTCCACAATTCCTGCAACTTGTG
Source organism: Bos taurus (assembly GCF_002263795.3). Lineage (NCBI taxonomy): Eukaryota > Metazoa > Chordata > Mammalia > Artiodactyla > Bovidae > Bos > Bos taurus. The sequence goes on from NC_037329.1 coordinate 97,079,196, forward strand.
CAACAACAGCACTTCTCAGTGAACCCGCTAGGGCAGATGACAGGCACACAATGCCTGCTAGAAGTCCATCTATTGGTGGCATCCTTTCAAGGGCAATTGGGCTTCCAGGGATAATGTTTGCCACTTTGGGAGTTAGCCCTGCAGGCCATTTGGGCCCAAACCCTTGCTACCCTTCTCCTAAAGTTACAAACATACCCCTGGATCAAGTCTCTACTCTACTTTTATGGAACATCTGGTCTGTTGCCTTTTCTCAATTTGTTCTTAAGAACTCTGCCCCCTTATAGGCAACATTGCTCCTCCTCACTTATTATTAAAATACTCTTAATTAACAGGGCCAGATAACCCACTCTTTTGTCATTACTTCTGTTATTATCTAGGGCATGACAATAGAGTGGATCTATGACAATGAAATGTTTACCATTGGAGACATCCTAAGCTGTTCTTATGAAAGACCAGGGGAGGAAATCAGTGACTTACATTCCCTCAGAGCAATAAGAGGATAAGTCTTATGTCTATTTCCAGGTTCCCAGTCTCAGGGCATAGACTTGAATTACTTTAAATCATGATATCTATTCCCATCTGCAGTGGACAAACCAGCAATAAGTTAAGATTACAACCCCTTATTCCTACCCAGTACATTGGGGACACCCAACTCCAGCCTGGGGATCCCAGGAAGTCAACCTGCCTTGACCTACCCAGGGATCTGGTCCTCGGAAGGTTGTCACACCTCAATCTGTTCAGCGATCCACCAGTCCAGGGGTCCCAGGAGGTCAACATGCCTCGACTTGTCCAGGGACCCAATTCTCAGGAGGCCAATCTGCCTCAACCTGCCCAGGGATTCGATCTCCAGGAGGCTGTCATGCTGCAGCCTGCATGGGGACCTGCACCCTGACCCAGGGACTCCTGGATCTCAGATTGCAAGAGTACTGGCTCGGATAAGCTTCAGAAAGACTCACCCCTAAGGAAGTCCACCCACGGAATTAGAAAGAAGCCCATTAGTTGTGGGACTGCACCCGGTCTCAGCAATAACTCAGGAGTCCAATGGAAAGTCTGAAAGAGGCACTCCAAAAGTTAACCAATCTGGACTTACACTCTTAGGAGGGACAGGTGATTTTAAAGGACAAATTCCTGTCCCAATGTGCATCAGACATCAGGATAAAGTTACAACAGCTACAGCAGCAGGATCCTGATGCCTCTTTTGATAAAATGGTCCAGACAGCCACCAATATCTTTTATAATAGAGAACAGAAGATGGAAGCCAAGGCCCAGGAAAGGGAGAAAAGGAAAGAGACAAGGCATGCCCAGATGCTGGGTGTCCTCCAGGGAAGCCCTATGGCAAACCCCGAGTCCTTAAAAGACAAGGCACAAGGCAAATGCTTAATCTGTAGACAGGTGGGACATTAGGCCAAAAAGGGTCCAAACTATGACAAGTTTCCTAAAATGGCTTGCTACAAATGCCATCAATCGGGACATTGGACAGCACTCTACCCTCAGTACCCAAGAGCCTCAAGGTCAAGCACCAAGCCCTCCCTCAGGGTGGTTCAACAGGACTGAAGCAACCTGTTCCAGCCAGCCTGCCTGTCACAGATAACCGTCACAGGGGTGGAGCCAAGGGTGCAACTGGATATGGCAGGTAGGTCCAAGAATTTCTCAGTTGACACAGGGGCTACCTACTCTGTCCTGAACTCCTACTCTGGAGCCTTCTCCTCCCAAACCTGTACTATTTTGGGTGCTACAGGAAAGCAATTACAAAAATATTCACCCAAGCACTTCTTTGTTGCTGGAATGGACAAATATTTTCCCACCGATTTTTGGTCATCCCTGAGTGTCCTACTCCTGTTTGGGAAGAGATCTTTCCCTACCTTCAAAATCTTACAGCTATTCCACTCCTGATAGAAGACACTTTAAAACTCTCTCAGGGCTAACTATTTTCATCAGCGAACAAGTGAAACAACTCCTGATTGGGAGAGGCCACTTATGGATGTCTGATGAAAGGATCCTCAGATATCAAGTAGTGCTGATGGAAAATCCAGGCCTGACTATATCCCCTTGTGAGGTTTTTAACCCAGCTACCCTCCTGCCTACTCCTGAGGGCTCTCTCCCCTTTCACTCTTGCCTAGAAACCTTAGACCACTGGACAAAACCCCAAGAGGGATTGTCAGAAGATCCTCTGACCAATCCTGAGGAAATCTGGTACACTGATGGAAGCAGCTTTGCCTTGGATGGAAAAAGAGCTGGATATCCAATGTTGAGACAGACCATGGAGGCTAAACCTTTGCCACCAGGTACTTCAGTCCAATTAGCTGAGCTCATAGCCCTGATTTAGCTTTAGAGCTGGGAAAAGGAAAAAGAGTAGCCATTTACACTGACTCCAAGTATGCCTTTCTGTGATACATACACATGCTGCTATTTAGAAAGAAAGAGGCCACTTGACCATCTGAGGGTCCCCAATCAAATATGGTGATAAAATCCTAGGCTCTTGGAGGCAGTCCATCTGCCCACTGAAGTTTCAGTCTTCCATTGTAAAGGACACCAAAAAGGGAGCACAGAAGAGGTACAAGGAAACAAAGCAGCCAATCAGGCAGCTAAGAGAGCAGCATTACAGAACAATGACCTAATAGGGTTGGCCACCCTAGTTCCACAGACTAATTTGCCAGAAACACCTTCATATTCTGAAAGTGAGACTCCTAAGATAAGAGTGAGGGCTTTTAAGAAGATCATATGGGGTGGTTCCAAAAAGAGGGACTCCTTTTTCTTCCTGGGAATCTCCAATGGAAGTTGGTTAACTCCTTATATGCCATCACTCATTTAGGGGAGAGGGCCCTCCAAAGATTACTAGAAGGGTCCGTCAGAGGAACAGGCCTCGAAACAACTATAAGGCAAGTGGTCTCCTCTTGTCCCACTTGCTAATTAAACAACCCCCATGGAACTCGAAGTCGCCAGGTGGCCCAGTCCATCCAATGGCGTGGGACCCACCCAGGAGAAGACTGGCAGATGGACTTCACCCACATGCCAGTTTCTCAAGTGTATAAATACCTACTAGTCATGATAGATACATTCACCGGATGGATTGAAGCCTTTCCCACTCAGACAGAGAAGGCTGAAGAGGTGGTAAAAGAACTGCCCCATGAGATTATTCCAATATTTGGTCTGCCCAGGTCATTACAAAGTGACAATGGGACATCATTTACTTCTAAGGTTACCCAAGGGGTCTCTAAAGCACTGAGCATTACTTATTATCTCTGATGTGCCTGGAGGCCTCATCTTCAGGAAAAGTAGAAAGAGCCAACCAATTCTTATAATCAGCGATAAAAAAGATAACCCAGCAGATCTCCCTGGGATGGAAGGCGGCTTTACCAATAGCTCTCCTCCACACCTATACTGCCCATAAGGAACAGGTTGGTCTTAGTCCTTATGAGATGATATATGGGAAATCTTTTGTTTATGTCAATGACCCCTTCCTAGATCCAGAGGCTCAGACCCTCTGGTCTTATATCATGGCCACTGGGCAATTCCAACAAGACATATCTTGTGGGATGTCAACCAGGACCCAAAAGATTCTAAAGAGCCACCACTATATGCTCCAGGGACTCAAGTCCTAATTAAAGTCTGGAAAGATGGGTCCCCAAAGGCTCAACTCCAGCCCACATAGAAGGGCCCTTACCCTGTAATATTTTCTACCCCCACAATCAGTCAAGGTACTAGGACACGACCTCTGGATTCACTACTCTTGAGTCAAGCCATGGAAGAAAACAGAAGAAGACACTCAATACACCTGTGAGCCCCTAGGAGATCTCAGATACCTATTCAGAACTACAAATGAGTGCCATTTTAATGAACACCCCCAAAATTAGGTTTCTGGGGATAAGATTTCTCAGGACAGCTCTAAAGAGCCAACACAACTTGGCAGGGGTTGTACTCCAAGATAGACAGGAAATAGATCTCCTGATCCCTTAGCAAGGAGGGACTTGAGCCATCTTGAATGAGACATGTTGTTTCTGGGTAAATACCTCCAGTTAAGTTTAAAAAAAGTCTCACAGTCCTCAAGAAAAACATTCTAGATCCTACAGGACCTCAAAGAACAAGCTTGAGCATTCTTAGGGTGGCTACAATCTTTCCTTGGGGGATCCTTCTCCTGAAAATGGGGAATTTGGAGTTGACTAATGCCCCTACTAATCCTTGTTATCACCATATTGATGCTGCTTATGATTGCTCCATGTATTATCAATTGTCTAACCCATTTTGTCTCTGCCCAGGTCAACAGGCTACAACATGCAGTGCCAGTTTAACAAGGATATATAAAATTACCGCTGACCATGGAAAATATCACTCACCTTTAGATAGACACGACTGAAAAGACTCTGAGCCTTAAAACTAGCAAGAGGGGGAGGTCCAATGCCCCTCACTGTCCCAGTTCAACTGGAAGTAGCCAGAGAGACCTTGACGCCCCTATTCCCAAAGAATTGGGCCTCTGAGGCGGGAATGTTAACTAGTTAAAATAGGAAAAAGGAGTCCAAAATGGTGGTGGCTAAAAGACAAAGAAAGGAAAAGTCTACGAAAATAGAACAAAGGATGGTCCAAGGACCGGAATGAGGACCTCAGGTAAAACCAACAGCCCTCCTGGCTAGCCTAATTTACATAGGGCAGGCTCAGGGGGAGGAGAAAAAACATATAAAAGGAGGAACCAAAATTGAACCGGGGGCTTCTCTTCTCTTCGGTCTTTTGGGTCGACCCGCCCTCACTCCTTGAGGATGTATTTTCCTTTGCTTTCTAAATAAAACTGAGCTGAAACATGGAGCTATAACACTGATCTATCCATTGCTTCAAAGTTTTGCTGTGGCAATACAGAACCAAGGAAATTACAAGCTCCCCTGACAAAATATCCCCTTGATAGCTCCAATTTTCTTGAAGAGATTTTCAGTCTGTCCATTCTATTATTTTCTTCTATTTCTTTGCATTGTTCACTTAAGAAGACTCTCCTTGCTATTCTCTGGAACTTTGCATTCAGTTGGGCATATCTTTCCCTTTCCTTCTTGTCTTCCACTTCTCTTCTTTTCTCAGCTATTTGTAAAGCCTCCTCAGACAACCACTTTGCCTTCTTGCATTTCTTTTATTTGGGAAGGTTTTGGTCACTGCCTAGTGTACAATGTTAAGAACCTCTTCCATAGTTCTTTAGGCAGAGTACCAGATCTAATCCCTTGAGTCTATTTGTCACCTCCTCTGTATCATCATAAGGGATTTGAATTATAATCATCTCAGTTATAGATGAATTCCAAGGGAGAGATTTTCCCTTCAAGATGCAAGCCTTGATATTTTGCAGAAACACATGAAAATATTTGTGAAATAGCTGGATGAGAGTAACATTTTATGGAATTTCAAAACTAAAACCTAGAGAATTTGGATAGCAAATGAAATATTTATTAACATGTGCAACAGAAAACCTGAAAATGCTGTTCTTTGTGAACAGAATGCTTGTAGATCAAAGGCAAAGAAAAAGACATACCAAAAAGGGAAACTTTTTTGTTTGTTTCAAATCATATGCTACCTTTCAAAACTCAGTTCAAGTACTTTTTTTGTTGTTTTTAACAAGATGAAGCCAACAGAAAGTTTCCAGGATGTTTGTTCTGACGTGCAGTTTTTTTTTTTACTCTGCCACATTTGTAGCCATAGAGAAAGATACTGTCAGGCTGACTTATTGAAGGAGTTCTCCACAGTCAAGCAAAATATAATTTTGATAAAAGACTAAATAATGAAGTGATAAATTGTTTATGGCACTTGAAAGGTAAAGAGTTACTTTTGCAAGAATTATATGTATTGTTGGCTTTATGAAAAATCTTTGCCCTAGACAGCAGAGGAGCTGTGTGTCATACTTAATAATTAAAAGGAAAAAGAAACACTGAAAGATTTAATAATCACTCAACTTGACAAGTAGTGTGCATTTCACACAAGAGAGTAGTGATACACATGTACGGATTATGTGCACTCATATGTTTATGTCAGATGTTAGCCAAATCAATTATAACATCAAATTAGAGAGGGGAAGGGGAGTGTGCAGAAAGAGTAGATTTGTCAGTAAGGTTCAAAGTTTACTTACTATTTTAAAATTTATATATCAACTTTGTGAAAAATGACAACAGTGAAGTATTTTCAAAACTATATTTTCAGAAACTCTCAGGCTACAGGCAACGTTGTCCTCAGAACAGCCATTAGTGAAGGAAAGGATATCACACATCCTCAATTAATGTGAAAAGCCATGCTATGGAACTCCATCTTTGGCAGTACAGTGGCTAGGACTCTGAGCTTCCAGTGTAGGGGGCCTAGGTTTGGTCCCTGGTCAGGAAACTAGATCCCATGTGCTGCGGCTAAGAGTTCATAGGCAGCAGTGAAGATCAAAGATCCCAAGTGCCCCAACTAAGAATGACCTGGCACAGCCAAATAAATAAATAATTTAAAAAAAAAAAAAAAAAAGAAAGGAAAAGCTATGCCTTTCTCATGCCCTTTTTCTTTAATTGGGTGCATATTCTTTGTATTTGTTAAAACTGGTATTCCCAATTACTAACAGTCCATGGGGTCGCTAAGAGTCGGACATGACTGAGCAACTTCACTTTCACTTTTCACTTTCATGCATTGGAGAAGGAAATGGCAACCCACTCCAGTGCTCTTGCTTGGAGAATCCCAGGGACAGGGGAGCCTGGTGGGCTGCCGTCTATGAGGTTGCACAGAGTCGGACACGACTGAAGCAACTTAGCAGCAGCAGCAGTTCCTATAAGAATACTTCCGTGTTAGTCTGCTTCTACATGCACACACCTGTAGCTTTGGCCATATCATCAAATCTTTCAAAGTCGATTTATTTATTTATTTACTTTGTCAGTTATATGGAGTGAGATATTTTATTAATTGATAATCACCTTGCACAGTGCCAAGACTGGGTGTTCAGTAACTATGCATATCTTTTCCTTTCCTCATAGAAACTGTTTGCTCTGTCTACCTAGTGATTCATGATGGGATAGTGCTATTTTGAAGGCATTGGGAAAATTATGGATTTCAGAACCTTCCACTTACTCATCAGTCATATGAGGATATTGAGAAAAGTGAGACAAAGCATCTAGATGAGCTGCTAGCATGTAATATCATAAATGCTAGTTTGATTTTCTTTCTTTTCTTAATTTAAAGGGACTGTTTTTGAGATAATAATTGACTACATTAGATTTAAGAAATATAACAATCTAATCTTTCCATTATTGGATTGGTTTTACCTAAATGAGTAAATGCAATTTGTTGTTGCTTAGTTTCTAAGTCATGTGCGACTCTTCTGTGACCCCATAGACTAGAGCCTGCCAGGCTCTGCTGTACTAGAGTGGGTTGCCATTTCCTACTCCAGGGGATCTTCCCAACCCAGGAATTGAACCTGTGTCTCCTGAGATTCCTGCATTGGCAGGAGGATTCTTTATCACTGAGCCACCAGGGAAGCCCCATAACAAAATTTACTTGTCAATAAATAACAACTTAATTTTGTCATCTCTAACTAACAAAATAATTTTTTAAAGTGACTTAGAAAATCTTGGTTCTCTGAATTCCACTTTGTCTCTATTACATATTGAAAGATTACGGCCAGTGTCTTCCTATTTTAACTCCGTGAGTAAATTATTTCAGCCTATAAAGTATTCTCAAAATGCAATCAGGGTTTATCACCCATTTATAAAGCTTCACTTGTCCTGGACCTGGTCTTCCTTTCTTAGAAAGGAAGCTGATCAATGGAAAAAGGGAGGGAGCCAGGAAGCGGATGTTGACATCTGAACTGAAATCTGCTCTGATCTGAGAAATGAACTTCTGGGTGTTTTGTCTTCTTTGCTGCAAATGCTGTTTGCAATTGCCAGTCAATGCACTGTGGTGCACAAAAGCTAGTGCGAAATGGAAATTTCTCTTTTAGGAAGCAGGAAATAAGTTCTGAATAAAAGAATACTCATTCGATGAAAGGAGATGGTTAGTCTCTCTGGGCATCAGAGTTGACTGGATGCAGAGAAACTGGAAATTTATTCAGAAGTTTCTGAAACTGTAAACAACAACAAAAAATCACTGAATATCATCAAAATTCTCAAATTCTGTCCAATATGGAAACCAGATGAGTAGTTGCTTTGAACAGTTTTTGAAACTGAAGTCTGATGGTTTCTAAAGTGGTACTCCTGAGAGACCATATTTTATTCAGGCAGGTTTTATACATATTGTCATCCAAGTGTTAAAAGAAGAAACATCATTGTCACAGGAATAATTTGTCTCTGTATTCCTCATCAACTGCTGTCTCTTCCTTTCTGAGTGTGGGTGTGTCCTGACCATTGATGGCTAAATATCCTGTATCTATTATCTCTTTTCTTCTTACAAAATACAAATCCTGTTCAAGTCTTCAACCTTCTGTATGTGCTCTATGACTCCCAGGAAAGGTGATCCCATCTCCAGCTCAAAAGTGATTACTAATCCTGGACCAGTTGTGAGAATCCTACCTGCCTGTCCAACAATAGATTTCAGCTTTCAACCAGACAGATCACGTCACTCTCCTGAAGACTGATAGGAGATGAAAGTTGACATATGACCCAAATTGGCCCAAACATACTAAATAAATGTTGAGTAAATGTAACTTTATTTTTGGAATAAAAGTTTTTTCTTTGTCCTTCTGGGTCATTCAAGTTGCTATTTTTGCTACCTTCAAACTTCATGGGTAGGATAATAGTACTTGAAAAGTCCAGAAAAGATCCCATCTTAAGAAAGCCAATTCATGGAGACAGGCAGAGCCAAGGAAACCATAGAAAAGCAGGAGTCCTATTTTAATTATTCTTGGAGACTCCTTACTCAGAACTTCCTACTATTCTACATACTAAATATTGTTTAAGCTAATTAGAGAGGGAACTTCTATTACATGGTGTCCAAGGCATTGTATCTGAGAAAGGGAAAAGCTGATTCTATCTTAAGCTCCTGAGAAGGCCCTCCTGAGTTGAATTACATTTTTACAAATTACATTTTACAATTACATTTTTACAAATCCCAGACTCTGGATAGATTATGTTCGACCCATGATGGTCAAAGATCTTCAGATCCTCAAACTCAAAATTTGGGGAAACTGAACTTTCTTTCAATTCCTCACTGGATAAGAATGAACCAAGATAATGAACCAGGCTCTGGTGTGTACAGTAAACCAATGATTCCCCACCTTTTTTAATGCCATTTTAGTTCAGATTTTCTGTTCCTTGCAACTGAAAGCATCTTACATGAAAGTTAAGCCTCTAAAACATATTAGTTTTGGTATATGTCTCACTGAGTTTTAACTTTTTGAGTCTGTGATTGACAGTCTAATGACATCAGTCAGTTTTCAAAAAGTCTGAAGGATTTGAAAGGGCCAGAAGCCCATTCTTTAAAAATAAATAAATAAATCTTCAATCAGGAAATTAAACCAATGTGAAGAAATGGATGACATATCTTTACCCTTTCAAAACTTACAGCCAATGGAGAACCTCTCCTGAGTTCCTTGCTTTACTCCATTCCAGTAGAGACTGTAGCAGATTGGTTTCCGTGAGTCCCTGTGTTTTCCAAGCAGCCACAAGAAATTGAGAGAAAGTGAGAGATCATCTGATAATAATGGCTGTGCTGTGTCTTCACTTGTCTCAGGCCAAGCACAGTCCATACTCCACAGTAGAAAAATGGCAAAAGTTCATACCTGCAAAACTTTTATTTGTATAATAACATGCATCATTTTTTTAAAAAAATAGTTAAGCACTGATATTAATGCTGGAGTTTTCAAATAGTCCTGCTGGGAGATTATTTACATTTTTATTGTTCAGAAGTATTTCTGGTTTTTTTGAAACTCTGCTATAACATTTGGCATATTCTTTTGATAATTGTCCATGATAACAGATTTTGTATTCAATGTAGAAAATGACATTCATCAACACCAATGACTGAGAGGGACAAATTAGGTGAGTGATTAAATTGGGCAATATAGTTTTTGATCCAAAAAAAATTAAGTGATGTTAATTAAAAGAAAAACCTATATGTTCAAAAAAATGTAAAATATTTCCCCTCCAATTTGAATGGACCAAATCTTCAGAAAAATTCTTTAAAGTTTAATAAATCAACAGAAATTCTTCTGGAAGAATACTAGACCTCTAGGAGAAATGCATTCGTATGTTTATGAAAAGGGCTTCCCAGGTGGTGCTAGTGGTAAAGAACCTGCCTGCCAATGCAGCAAACATATAAGAGAGGCAGGGTTGGTCCCTGGGTCAGGAAGATCCTCTGGAGGAGGGCACAGCAAACCACTCCAGTATCCTTGCCTGAAGAATTCCATGGACAGAAGAGCCCGGTAGGTTACAGTGCATGGGGTAAGAGTCTGTTACAACTGGAGCCTCTTGGCATGAATACATGCATGGTTATGAAAGTTCTTTCCTCTTTAAGAATATTATTTAAAAATGAAAATATTCCTGAGTGGGAGTGTTGGAGGATAAACTAATGATCAAAAATAATTTGGTGAGGAAAGTGGGAACTGGAAGAGGTAGTATTAAGTATATGATTGTTGAAAGGAAAGGAGAGATATCTACCTGAAAAAATTCTCTATCCACTCTGAAATCTTGCCTCGGTCTTACCTATAGGGCAGGAAGAGAATAGCTACTATGTGTGACCTCCACATAACGAAAATCTATTGCAGATAATGGGAACAGGTGCAACCATGGGTCATCATAAATGATTGAATTTACTATATCTCACTTTCATCAATTCAAACCACCCTCTACTCTTGTCCTCACATTCAGAAAGACTTTATGGCTTCCTTTTTGTTGGTGAAGACACATTATGAACTTTATGATTTAACACACCACAGGGAGCTTTAGGCTTCATTCTCAAGGACACTGCTCATTTTCTATGGCATAAAGGGAACAAAAAGTTACTTTTTTCTTTAAAAGATAAAGAATTTTAAGTACATTTGACACATCTCCCAGCATTTTATATCAAAGATTTGCCATGTTTGTTTCTGAAAGGGATTAGGATGACTTAGATATGAAAACATACCAGAAAGAGGCATTTAAGCCTAAAACAAACCAGATCCCATTTCAAATAAACAACATGAACTTTAGGTGAATAGATCTAAAGCATTTTTGGGCAGTGAAGCAATTGTCTCCAGGCTCTGAGGCATCTACCACAAATACGGAGAATACAATGGGCTGTATAGCTTTCATTTTCTGACAATATAAAGTGGGTTCATTCATCTCTAGATACACATTTTTGCTTAGGCTGATGTATGTGCTCAGTCACTCAATCATGCAACTCCGTGGATTGTAGCCTGCCAGGCTCCTCTGTCCTTGGGATTTCCCAGGCAAGAATATTGGAGTGGGTTTCCATTTCCTTCTCCAGGGGATCTTCTGGACCCAGGTATCAAATATGCATCTCTTGCTTAGACTGAAACCCCAGCTTAAAATTAGCATGAAAATCCTTGTTTACAAATGGAGGAACTTTCTTCTGGAAAATGTATAGTCAGGAGAAGGTGGCTATCTAAGAGCAAGTAGATACTTTCCTTCATCAAGTAAAACCAACTGTGCCAGGAGTAACAGGACTTGGGCACTTGGAAAAAACAGAGTAACTATTATAATTTAAAATTAAAAGAAACAACTGAGTTTAAAATGAGTGAAAAGGGACTTCCCTGGTGGTATAGTAGAAGGGAGTGCATGTGCCAATGCAGGGACACAGTTTGATCCCTGGTCCAGAAAAATCTCACATGCCATAGAGCAACTAAGCCCATGCGCCACAACCACGGAACCTGTACTCTAGAGCTCACATGCCCATGCCCCAGCTACCGAGCCCACATGCCTGCAACTACTGAGGGCCACACACCTGGAGCCCTGTGCTCCGCAAAAAGCGGAGCCACCAGGAGAAGTCCGTGCACCGCAAGAAAGAGTAGCCCCGCTCACCGCAAATAGAGAACGCCCACACAGAAATGAAGACCCAGGGCAACCAAAAACAAATGAATAAATAAAATAAAATAAAACCAGTGTAAAGATCTGAATAGGTATTTCTCCAAAGGAATATAAAAGAAGCTCAACATTATCAGCCATCAGAGAAATGCAAACCAAAAGCCCCATGAAAGAACACTTCACACCCACTAGTGTGGTTAGAAATTAAAATAAACAGATAAAACAAGTGTTGGGCAGGATGTGGAGAAATTAGAAGTCTCATATATGACCAATAGAAAGGTAGATACATAGTACAGTACAAGAAAACAATGTGGCAGTTCCTCTAATAGTTAGTTACATTTATTATGCTACCCAGTAATTCCAATGCTAGATATTTACCCAAGAGAAATGAAAACATATGTTAACATAAAAACGTATAAACAAATGTCCATAGTAGCATTATTTATAATAACCTAAGGTGGAAAAAAAACAAATATCCATCTACTGATGAATGGGTAGAAAAATATGATATATTCATACAATGAAATACTATTCAACAATGAAATAACTGAAGTGGGACAACATGGATGAATCTTTTGTTAAGCAAAGAAAGAAAAATCACAAAGGACCATATATTATATGATTCAATTAATAAGAAATTTCCAGAATAGACAAAGACAGAAAGTACTGATGGTTGCCTAGGGGTCAGTGAATATTTGTAGTATGTGAATTATATCTTAATTTAACTTCTATGCAGAGTACATCATGAGAAACACTGGACTGGAGGAAACACAAGCTGGAATCAAGATTGCCGGGAAAAATATCAATAACCTCAGATATGCAGATGACACCACCCTTATGGCAGAAAGTGAAGAGGAACTCAAAAGCCTCTTGATGAAAGTGAAAGTGGAGAGTGAAAAAGTTGGCTTAAACCTCAACATTCAGAAAACTAAGATCATGGCATCTGGTTCCCACCACTTCATGGGAAATAGATGGGGAAACAGTGGAAACAGTGTCAGACTTTATTTTTCTGGGCTCCAAAATCACTGCAGATGGTGACTGCAGCCATGAAATTAAAAGACGCTTACTCCTTGGAAGGAAAGTGATGACCAACCTAGATAGCATATTGAAAAGCAGAGACATTACTTTGCCAACAAAGGTTCGTCTAGTCAAGGCTATGGTTTTTCCTGTGGTCATGTATGGATGTGAGAGTTGGACTGTGAAGAAAGCTGAGCGCCGAAAAATTGATGCTTTTGAACTGTGGTGTTGGAGAAGACTCTTGAGAGTCCCTTGGACTGCAAGGAGATCCAACCAGTCCATTCTAAAGGAGATCAGCCCTGGGATTTCTTTGGAAGGAATGATGCTAAAGCTGAAACTCCAGTACTTTGGCCACCTCATGCAAAGAGTTGACTCATTGGAAAAGACTCTGATGCTGGGAGGGATTGGGGGCAAGAGGAGAAGGGGACAACAGAGGATGAGATGGCTGGATGGCATCACTGACTCGATGGACGTGAGTCTGGGTGAACTCCGGGAGTTGGTGATGGACAGGGAGGCCTGGTGTGCTGCGATTCATGGGGTCGCAAAGAGTCAGACACGACTGAGCGACTGATCTGATCTAATCTGAAAGCTGTTAAACTAAAACATAGACAAAGGCTTCAGGGTATACAGCTCACAATGCTATAAACAAAATAACCTTAGAATTTTTAAAACGAATTTTCCCTTCCTACTCATAACTTTCTTAATTTCCTGCTCTGCAGTAGGATTTTATATTTGATTCTTTAGCAGTGAAGTTGATAAAAAGATAAATTTTTTAAACAAGTGGATAAGCATAAGGTATAAGTGGTTTTTACAATGTCCTACATGATCAGTAACAGATGTGCACAAAGAATCCTAGTTTTCTGATTTTCAGCCTAAATTTGGTCTCTTAGCAACATAACCCTTCAAGTTTCTGGTTCCAAATACTCAAGTCCAGAAAATAGAATTGTTTTAAAAAGCAAGGAAATATAGTCACATGGATGTCTATTAGAATAAAAATGTATGTAATTTGACTCCAGACCTTTAGAAAATACAGTACAAATAGGTCAAAACTCATTCAAGCCAAAGTTAAATAGAATCATTTCTTACCTCAAATTGTGGTTTTTAAAAGGGACTTTTTTGTTGTTCTTCCTTGCAAGAGTGATTTCTCAGGGAAAAGACACAATCTGTTGATTGACAATCAGTTTTTTTCCCCCTGACCTCTCATTCACTGATTTTAAAATTATATTTAGAGCTCAATATATGGTTGGGATGAAGAAATACTTGTGGAAAATAGGAGGACAGGAAGAACAGAATGCTCCAAAACAAACTAGGAGGAGCTGAAGTTTGAAGAGAGCTTTTGGGGGCAACTCAAACCCTCATTTCAATCAGTTCTGTCCTTTTTAACAGCTCAAATGAAGTCTTTAAAGTCGTCTCTGTTCTGCCGAGAAAATACAGAGCTCTCTAGCTGAAATGGACAAAGAAAGGCAGATACAGTCCTAAAAATTTTGTTTGGTCTTCTAAACCTGTTTTAAAAATTTTATTTGTTTATTTATTGGTGTGCATATACATCTGCACACCAATATCTCAGCTTTCCTGGTGGCTCAGAGGATAAAGCATCTGCCTGCAATGCAGGAGACCCGGGTTCGACACCTGGGTCAGGAAGATCCCCTGGAGAAGGAAATGGCAACCCACTCCAGTATTCTTGCCTGGAGAATCCCATGGACGGAGGAACCTGATGGGCTACAGTCCACAGAGTTGCAAAGAGTCAGACATGACTGAGCAAATTCACTTTCACTTTCATATCTACTTTCTATCCATTTACACATAGTTTTTCTTTTTTAAAAAAATTTGTCTAATTTTAATTGAAGGATAATTGCTTTACAGTATTGTGTTGATCTCTGCTGTATACCAACATGCATCAGCCAAATGTATACATAAGTCCCCTCCCTCCCATCTCCCACCCCATCCCATCCCTCACAGAGCACTGGTTTTGAGCTCCCTGCATCATCCAGCAAATCCCCACTGGCTATCTATTTTGCATATGGTAATGCACATGTTTCCATACTCCTCTCTCCACTCAGCTCACCCGGCCTTCACTCACTGTGTCCACAAGTCTGTTGCCTATGTCTACATCTCCATTGCTGCCCTGCAAATACCTCCAAACCTTTAACTTCTCATTTTTTTGTATTCCTGTTAACATTTCTATTATCTTCCTGTTAGGGCTCTGAGCCATGTTTCAGACATTTGGTCTCTGGTACCTAGATGAGTTCCTTCTTATAGAGTAGAGACTCAAAAATGTGGCTGAAGGTATTGGTCTTTATTTCAGTGGATAGTGGGGTTTTATTCCCCTTCTTTTATACTGTCAGCACCTAAAAATCCCAACTGTTTGTGACCTACCTTTGTCTTCCTCCTGTCTCTTCACAAAATGAATTATAGTTCTAGGAATGAGCCCATGTCTAGTTTGGGACCATGCTTTGGTTTTTCTGAAAATCAACTTGAAAAGAGTAGAGGTTGCTTTGCAGCTGACAGGATGGAACAGAAAGGTCAGCCGGGAAACAGAAAGGGCAGTCACTAAGACTTCAGAAGAAAACGCCAAGCTTTTCTAAAATCAAAACCAAACTGCATTTGTTTATATGCTGTCTCAGTTGGCTGTATCTTTGTTGTACACTCAATTCACAATTTGGCTGATTAACCATGTAAAGGTAAGTATTGCTGGCCTCTGGTGATTGGAATTAAAACGAAGCTAGGCATGGCCTCTTCACAACCCCACATATACCATGCAGAAAGGAGCTAAACTTTGGCTAAAAATAAAAGTGTATTAGCAAGTAGGCAAGGAGAAAAAAGGAAAAACAGGGGTCAGTGATTGAGTCAGAGAGTGCACATGGCAAAGCTGTTCCAGCAGCAATCTTTGGACAATGTGACTATCTGTGGCAGACGATTTGGTCATGTACCTCCATTATTGATTCTCCCTTCTTAAAATTCAATTCTTATCTTTCTTGTTGTTTTCCTAGTATCCGCTTTTTGAGGATTCACAATTTTACTTCAGTTTTGGGAAGTGGAGTATAAATAAGTTTAACAGGGGGCATTGTGTGAGGTGCCATGCTGTGACAAACTGCTCCTTTAAAAATAATGTTGTGCCCACTTAAGCCTCACCCAGTGCTCTGTTAAATTCTTGAGCGATTTCACTCACTCACAAAGATAACTAAAATATCTTTCCCTTTTTAGACTGCCAAAGCATGCCATTCTCTCCTTCACAACCTGGTTTTCAGTTTATAAACTGAATTTTGGTTCACCAAAAACAGGAATTTTGATTCCTGTTAAATCAAAATTTTAAAAAGATCAAAATAAACAACTCTTGTGTTACATTTGATTATTCTTCTTTTACTCTTCTATATGTAACTCACCTTCCAGCTTTTTCTTCAATGTACATCAAATAACAACATCGTCTCTCATTAGCTCTGATACTTACACACAAGACTGAGACGACTACCATTATTCCTTGCCTGGATTACCACAATAGCTTCATAATAAGGTTCTCTGCTTCCACCTTTTCCTTCTACAGTCTATTCACACAGCAGCTAGCATGATCCTTTTTAACATAAGTCATACGATACTACTTTCTGCTAAAACTCGAGCGAAATGTCTCCATAAAATCAAAGTAAAAGCTTAAGTCCTTAATATGACTTACAAGTCTCTACATAACCCAACTCTGTTATCTCTCTGACCTCCTTGTCTACAATTCCCCCATTATTTTACTCTGAAACACTTACACGGAGGAAGTCAGTATGCTCTTACTCTAAAGCTTTCTCTCTAGCCATAACTCTCTCTGGTAAATTATTCTCCAGATTACTTGAGTAGCAATTTCATAACCTTCAGATCTACTCAGTTAACCACTTTCTGAACATCCCATTTAATGCTGCAATCTGCGTTTTATACTCCAACTCACCTGGTCCAGTCACCACTATTCTACTTCCTTTTTTAACCAATCGAAATTCCCTCCCTCTAACATATACTAAATTATTTATTGTAGCTTGTCTTCATGCACTAAAATTAAGCTCCATAAATACATGAACTTTTGTTTTATTCATTGATGATTGCCTTGTCCATTAAATAGTGCCTAGTACATGAAAAATAAATCGATGAGTCTATTTATGTTAAGATACTCAGTCACTTAAATGGAGACTTGAGTTGTACTAGTTTAGTCAGTTTTGTAATAATTTTGTTCTTCATGGAACTACATGGATAGCAGCATGTTGGGTGTTGACACATATATTTATCATCCTCGTTACCTCAACTTAAATAGAATGTCTAATAAAGATTCATTTACGGACCAATGGGCTTTTAAAGAAAAATACCTAACTCATGACAACTGTTTGTCATTTGCTTCACCAAATCCTCATGCAGAACAAGAGAGAGAGATGATTAAGCTCCATGATTCATCAATTTTTTCATCATCTGCTAATAGATTCTTTTCACTGTTTCTATTCTGCAAGTCATCTTCCTTTTTATAGTTTCTCCATATCTCTCTTCTTTTTCCTATAATAAAGCTTCAATAAAAATGATAAAAAAATTGAAAAAAAATGAAGATAGTTATAAATTTTTTTCTTATGATGAGACCATTTAAGATCTATTCTCTTAGTAACTTTGAAATATATAATACAGTATTATTAACTACAGTCACCATGCTGTATGTTACATCCCCATGATCTATTTACTTTATAACTGGAAGTTTGTAACTTGGTTTGGGAGATGTTGAGTTCAAGACATGTATCAAATGTCTAAATGGAGATGTTAAATAACCAATTCCTTCCAAGAATCTAAAGGTCAGGAGGAAAATTTATGTGAATATGAAACAGAAGATATCCTGGACTACTTCCTTGTTTTATCCATGGCATAGAGGAAAGGAGATGAGCGGAAGCTCGCAAAGGAGACTGAGAAAGAGTGGACAGGGGCGTGGGGGAAGAAGAGGGATGAGAACCAGCTGGGGGTGTTATCAGGAAAGCCAGATGAAGGAAGGATTTCAGGACCATGTCAAACATAACCAACATAACCATATGTTATGTTGGAAATGCCTAAATTATATGAAGCTACCATGGGTCCTATTAAAACCCATTACCATTGGAAAAGTTAAAAACACTGTTAAATATACACTTGCTTGCCAATTTTTAGCACTTCTTGTACTTCTTGGATTTTTAAAAACATTTCGTTTAGGTACTTTACTGATAGAAGCTGAGGAGATACAAACATAATGATGCATGGTCCCTACTGAGATCTGCAGTCTGATGAGCATCTCATGGGTTTTTTCCATCCTTTGATTTTTCTCCATCTTACCACTTTGTAATTTGTGTGAGAACAGAGTGAGGCAGAAGGAGAGAAAACAGCACTCCTGGCAGGGCTACCATGCTGTAAGTGCCCTAGTCCTACCCAGAGAACAATCTGCCCAGAGAACATTCAGTGACTTTTTATTGACCAGTTCAGTCAAGAAAATTCCAATAGAGCTGGATAATACAGTAAAGTTCTAGGGATGAAATGTCAGATACTTCCAGCATTCTAGTTTTGAAAAAGGCAAATATTCATTATAGTTGAAAATCAAATTTGTAGCACAAGGATTAGAAAGAGACTAAAATACTAAATTCTAATTTTGCAAAGAGTTATTTTTCAAAACAACTGGGATTCAATATTAGGTGATTTTTTTTTTTAGATTTTTAATTAGACCTTAATTTGGTCATGACATTTTGATAGGTTTAGACAACTTTCAGCCTTCCCACAGAGATTCATCATTTTCTTCTTCTGACAATGAGTTCTTCCCACACAGAGAATCTCAGCTTAAAGAGCCTCAGTTGAACAAATATAATTAATAACACACAGCCTTCAACTTCATGTTTAAATGCATTTAAAAGAATTATTAATGACTTTGAAATAATGAAAGAAGTGGAAAGAAATTACTTTTCATTATGAAGAAGAGAATCAAAATATTTCAGGCAAGTCTTTGGGAAAAGTGAAACAAGGAGAAAGATGTGGGGGAGGAAAGAGAAGGGCGAAGAGGAAAAAGAGACATATTCAGAGCTTTTAATGACTTTATAGGATCTCTGTGCAGGATACCCCCATTTCCATGCTACTCCTCTTTTTCAACAACAGAAATAAAGGAATTTCTGATACCCTGCACATTTCACAAAGAGCCATTTCCCTAGCCATCAGGTTTTAAGCTACTCCTAAGTTATAGGGATAGTGATATGTGCAGTCTCAAAAGTGATAAATGAAATGCATATAAGGCAGATTTGGTAGATATTAATAGATCAATTGTAAAATTTAAAAACAAGTCAAAGCAACAACAAAGGCACACATGTATTATTAATTTGTTATTTATCTTAAGTAGGTATAAATATTGAGTGAAATTATAACATAGAGAACATTATTTTGTTTTTTATTCTTTATTTTTATTGAAGTATAGTTGATTTATAATATTGTGTTGATATGCTTGTATGTAGGACTTCCCTGTAGCTCAAATGGTAAAGAACCTATCCTCAATGCAGGAGACCAGGGTTCAATCCCTGGTGGGGAAGAGCCTCTGGAGAAAGGAACGGCAATCCGCTCCAATATTCTTGCCTGTAGAATCCCATGGACAGAGAAGCCTGGCAGCCTACAGTCCATGGGGTTACAAAGAGTGGGACATGACTAAGTGACTAACACACAAACACATGCTTGTAGGTATTACTAACCAGGAAAATAAATCATAACAAGATATCATTACTTATATAAAAAATAGGATAAAATGTTAAGTCTTGTTTTAACAAATGTTTGTGAAAATAAGAACCAATAGTGCCCTGACACAAGGATAGATGGAGTGTAAATTATTAGAACCACTTTGTAGACAGTTGAGCATTAGTAATATTAACAAAACTCCGCCTATCACTTCTTATGTATATATGTGTCCCATGTACAGAATGGTTTATTATACTCCCAACCTGGAAATATTCCTAGTGTGAAGAATTCCTCTTGCTACACAGTGACTTCCTGATGTTTTCAACTGTCTCATAAGCAAGGGTTACATTTAAAGAATATTTTCTCAGTGCTCACCACTGCTCTTAGACTGATTCAGAAAAGGCAAGAAAGATGTGGGAGAGTTGCTGACCACTTTTCAGAAAGTTGGCATCATGTCTGAGAGAGCCACATGAAGAGTTGGACAACAGGATGCCTTTAGACTCATAAGAGACTGTCAGGACTTATAGGACTGATGCTAAAGCCAAAACTCCAATCCTTTGGCCACCTGATGTGAAGAGCTGACTCATTTGAAAAGACCCTGATGCTGGGAAAGATTGAGGGCAGGAGGAGAAGGGGACAACAGAGGATGAGATGGTTGGATGGCATCACCGACTCAATGGACTCAATGAGTTTGGGTAAACTCCAGGAATTGGTGATGGACAGGGAGGCCTGGCGTGCTGTGGTTCATGGGGTCACAAAGAGTTGGACACGACTGAGCGACTGAACTGAACTGAGGAGACTGTCATGCTGTCATGCTCTAACAGGAGACTGTTAAAGCTATTCTACAAACAGGGTGAGAAAGAAGTTCACATCAGGGATGGTATAGACTAGGGACAGAAAGAATCATAGTCTTTGATGACTGTATTAGTCCATTTCTATGAATGAACTCCTGTGTGTGTGTGTTAGTTGACTCAGTCGTGCCTGACTCTGTGACCTCATGAACTATAGTCTGCCAGGCTCCTCTGTCCACAGAATTCTCCAGACAAGAATACTAGAGTGGGTTGCCATTCCCTTCTTCAGGGGATCTTCCTGACCCAGGGATCAAAACTGGGTCTCCTGCATTGCAGGCAGATTCTTTACCGTATGAGCCACCAGGGAAGTCCAAGTTTACCCTACTGCTTGATGTATTGATTTCTTCAGCCATATTGGATCAAGGTTTCTGTTACTTTGGATGAAACTATCCAAACTGCTACAGGAAGCAAGTGTATCAATGCCAGTATTGTTCATATGCATAACTTTCTTCTCCTTTTGTTACAATATGTCTAACTACAATATCAAGGTAAACTCTTCAGGTAAGATCCATCCACAGCCTATACAATAATACAATGTATTTAAAAGCATCATAACATAGTCCTGAAACTCCAGTACTTTGGCCACTTCAAGCGAAGAGTTGACTCATTGGAAAAGACCCTGATGCTGTAAGGGATTGGGGGCAGGAGGAGAAGGGGACGACAGAGAATGAGATGGCTGGATGGCATCACTGACTTGATGCACGTGAGTTTGGGTGAACTCCAGGAGTTGGTGATGGACAGGGAGGCCTGGTGTGCTGCGATTCATGGGGTCACAAAGAGTCAGACACGACTGAGTGACTGAACTGTACTGAACTGAACTGAATATAGTCCTCTAACTATTTGTAATCCTAACAGGAAATTATAGAAATCTTCCTATTGTTATTCTTGAAGACTTAAATTACAGGACTTCCTAGCAATGCCCTCCTATGTATGTGACCATGCTAGGCTAAAATATATCTTGCTTATTTTTCTGAAAAGGAAATTTTAACACTTCAAAAAAAATTTTTTTTTAATTTTATATAAATAATCCAGGTTTTACTATAGAAAAATTACAAATTATATACAACTAAAAAACTATCCAAATATAGTCAGTCTTTACATTTTGTTTTTATATGCTTTCTGAAATTTTAAGAAACTATGAACACAGACTTTTACAAAAGCTGGGCTAATTAATTCATGTTGATCTGAAATATCCTTTTAAATTCCCCATTGTACTAGGAAAACTGTTCCAACCACATAATTCATCTATCTGATTTATCTTGAACTATGTGGAAAATGTCTTTGGATAATTTTAATGAGTATTCATTGTAGAAGGAGTAAATCACTCACCCAGAATCATGGTCAAGTTCTTTTCAGTTATAGTAGCCACCTCAAAAGTCAGTGCTGAAGAACTCTTGAATTAGAATAACAGGAGACAATTGATTTGACAATCTTTAAAGAAAATAATTCTGGAAATACCATCCATTACTCAAACCAGAAAGTCATGAGCATGTTCTGAAAACATGCATTATGTTTATGTTTTTCTCTTTAATTTTGTCAGTTCTTGGCTGAGAGATACAGAAAGGTCTTCATTTTTCTTATGCATGTTATAGGATATTAGTTTTGCCTTTATCCTTTTCTTTCCTGTGTAGTAAGTAGTGTAAACCTACTTAATGAGCTCTGCCATTAAGTGCTGCCAGAAAGTACCAGTAATTTCACTGTCTTGACATCAGAGCTATAAAAATTAATCTATTTGGAGAGTTACTATGGAAACAGGCAGATGCTGCCTTTATCTACCAAAGACCATAAGCACTGTTCTCACTCATATCCTATGAAAAGCCCTAGAGGTTAGTGGGCTAGAAGAAAGCTATTAAACCTCAGGGAATGGAAAATATCTGTACATATTTTATTGGAGTGGTTTGGACTCAGTGTAGTTTGTTTGCATGGAAAGCACCTGCCTTGGCATGCATAAAACACAGAATTAACTGTGTTTTAAATTCTTTAAGTTTGAGAGAGAATTCTCTCAAATTCTTTCTCATTGCAAAGATCATCCTGATTCTCAGTTTATGGCCCTCTAATGTCATCAGTCTGCAAGGTCTCCTTATTTTACTTATTCTTTTTTATTTTAGTTTCTCAATCCCATCCAACTCTACCCACCTACCTTAGGTAGGTAGGCATAAGACATCTGTTTTAGGATATAGATTTAATGTGATCTAATGCCACCACACCACTCTGTAGGTGGGCTGCAGAGTTTACAAGTTCACCCAAAACTGAATCTCTTCCAGTATCCAACATCCAAATTTGATTGTTGATTATAAGTATGTTTCTGATTATATTTTGATTATAAGTGTGTTTGATTATATATGTGCTTGATTAGTAATCTTTTAATTATTGCATAGCCTGCCTCTGAAAATAGGCAGCCTTCTGTGACTTCTCTTTTCATTTGTTCTGATTTTGCACTACTCATCCTGCAGATACCCTGTGTCCTTCTGTTACCCCAGGGACCTCCGAGTAGTGAACTTTTAAAGCTTTCTCCTCTTTAAGCATCACTGCCATGATCTAGTGGAGAAGGCAATGGCAACCCACTCCGGTACTCTTGCCTGGCAAATCCCATGGGCAGAGGAGCCTGGTAGGCTGCAGTCCATGGGGTCGCTAGGAGTCGGATACGACTCAACAACTTCTCTTTCACTTTTCACTTTCATGCATTGGAGAAGGAAATGGCAACCCACTCCAGTGTTCTTGCCTGGAGAATCCCAGGGACGGGGGAGCCTGGTGGGCTGCTGTCTCTGGGGCCGCACAGAGTCAGACACTGAGTGACTTAGCAGCAGCAGCCATGATCTAGATTTTCTCTGCCTCTTCTCTTCCAGCAGAAATGTGACTCTTTCCATAGTCTTATTTCCCTTAAAGATAAATGGCAAAATAATGTAATGGATTAGTCCATGAAAATGAAAAGTGTTAGTCTCTCAGCTGTGTCTGACTCATGCAACCACATTGACTGTAGCCCGCCTGGCTCCTCTGTCCATGGAATTCTCCAGGCAATAATACTGGAGTGGATAGCATTCCCTTCTCCAGGGCATCTTCCTGGGATTGAACCCAGATCTCCTGCATTGCAGGTAGATTCTTCACTGTCTGAGCCACCAGGGAAGCTCTGAATTAGTCCACGCTGGCATCTTAAAGAACTTCAGTTTCTCTGATGACCCTTTCAATTGCTTGCAGGAGATGAACACTATCATCTCAGATTGTTTGCTAGTCAATACAAACCAGCTACCTATAGATTCATAGGCAGCTTTCAGCTTTTTTGTTTGTTTTTCTTGGGAACAAATTTCGTTGCTTCTTTTCTTTTTCTTGGCTCTTCAATTATTTTTGATGAGTATTTATTCTCTAGAACGTTTAATTTGTCAATCCTCCTTTTTTTTTTTTTTTTTGCCTTCTCTACTTTGTCTCTAACCAGCAAGCATTAAGCATTGTATCTCAACCGGCCCATAGATCACTTTTGTCCATTTCAACCAACACCAACAATTTGTAATAAATCCCCAAAGCTGGCAACTTATACATTTCATGTATTTGGTATGTATTCCTGTGTTTTACAGGACCATCCATTATCTTTCTCATCACTTAAACTCAGCATGTGCTGGTGCGTTGGTGGTATAGTGGTGAGCGTAGAAGCCTTCCAACATGTGCTGGTTATTTTCTCAGTTTTACTTTTTATCTAATACATTGTTAAATCCGCATTCCTCTTTCTTACTCCATCTCTCAAATATCTCCCTTCCTCTTCAAATCATTTAAGTCCTGATAACCTGGATTTCTTGGCTAGGATGATTTCTATATCCTTCTCTCTAGTCTTTTCTCCAACAGTTTCTTATTTTCTTCTTTTTTGAAATAAGAGATGTGACTGAGAAGAAAGCATATTGAGTTGAAAATAAGAAATGGATTCAGCATCCCATTTTACATTATCTGGTTGACAAGTCTAGAGAACACTACTTGACTTGGTTTATTTATCCCTACATATGAAAACTGCATGCAGGAAAAAAAAGTCTATAAGAATTACACTTCTACAATAAGTTTCTGTTGGGAACATACCCTCCATTTTTCTGATCACATCACTATCTTCTAATCCTATAGAAGCTCAAGAAAAGCACAGAACCACTGGCAGGGGTCCAGTTTGGATGTTTGCAGTTGCATATTCGCCCCATCTCTTTCTCCTTGGCCACTGAAGTGAGGCTCCTACCTCCCCACAGAGACTGGGAAAGAGGGGTGCTGTCACATTTCAAAGAGAAGGCTTCCAGGTCTTTGAGAAAGGAAGTCCTATGTTGTAAAACTGGCAAGAAGTTTTTAAAAAAGATTTATATCTCAAAAGACTTTCCAGGTGGCACAGTGGTAAAGAATTCATCTGCCAATGCAGGAGATGCAAGAAACATGGGTTTGATCCCTGAGTCCAGCTGATCTCATGAAGGAAGGAGTAGTAAACCACTCCCTCCAAGTATTCTTGCCTGGAGACTCCCATGGACAGAGGAGCCTGGTGGGCTACAGTCTATGGGGTCGCAGAGTTGGACATGACCGAGCACGCACACACACACACACACACACACACACATGCATATCTCAAAAGGGCAAAGAAAGAATAACATGTTTCCTAGAGTAAATGCTCTTAGGAAAGGAAGTTCAGGCAGGAAGAAGTCTAAAGTTTGGGTAAGCTGAAGGGAATTTTTAAGGCAGCTCTGGTCAGTTCATTTCATCTGTGGCAGCATTCATGAATAAATATCCATACAGTTAAAGGCACTGGATGTTCCCAATGGACATTACCTTAGCTTTCATTGTAATATTCTCCCAATTCATTCCCCAGGCATTCCCTAGAATGAACTCATTTTCCCCCTGAATCATAACTACGTGGGTACCTCCTGGACTAGTCCAGACACTAGGAGGATACTCACTGCATTAAAATTCAATTCAATCCAATCAAAGGAAAACAGTATTAACTGCACTGCAAAAAAACATGTCAAGTCCTGCTCAGCATTATTCTAAATAAAAAATTGTCTTCTCTCTCCTTTAATGAATTTCTAAATACTCCCAGAGGCTCTTCTCCAAACAAAAGTTGACTTTGTGCACCATGTGTGTGTTAGTTGCTCAGTAGTGTCTGACTCTTTGCGACCCTATGGACTGTAGCCTGCCAGGCTCCTCTGTCCATGGAATTCTCCAGGCAAGAATACTGGAGTGGATTGCCATTTCCTTCTCCAGGGGATCTTCCCGACCCAAGAACCTAATATGAGTCTCCTGCATTTCAGGAAGCCTCTTTACCATCTGAGCCATCAGGGAAGTTCCACTGCATGATACCAATACCTAAAAACTAGTTTAAAATGGAACAAAGGGACACATGGTGTGAAAGGCTCACAGTTGCACAAGTATAGAGCAAAACAGTGAAATAGTGAACATAGTAACTTGTTGTGCCAGGCTTTAAATATATGCATTGGTCACCGCCTGTCTACTCATTCATTGAGACAGACCTTTCTGCTGACATCGCAGCTGACAGTATCTGCTGGGACACTGACTTGGTTGGCATATATCTCGTCTCCCATCTATATACGCTGTTTGCACAACCACCCACATCTGGGCAGCCCAGTTTTCTGAAAAGGTACAGCTGCCTGATGAGATGACTCAGGAGTATACCAACTGAAAACAGCCTGACTTCGACTGGCAGGTTGCTCTGTGTTCAAGGGCAAAGCCAAGAAAGCAAAGGACTCGAAAAATGTTTGTTAAAAAAAAGTGGTACCTCGGGCTTCCCTGGTGGCTCAATGGTAAAGAATCCACCCACCAATGCAGGAGACATGGGTTCAATCCCTTGTTCAGGAAGATCCCACATGTTGTGGGGCAACTGAGCCCATGTGTCTCAACTGTTGAGCCTGTGCTCTAGAGCTGGGAAACCACAACTAATGAGCCCAACTACTGAAGCTCAAGCATTCTAGAACCTGTGCTCTGCAACAAGAGAAGCCACCACAGTGAGAAGTCTGAGCACCAGACCAAAGAGTAGCCCCCACTCCCTGCAACTAGAGAAAAGCCTGCACAGCAATGAAGATCCAGCATAGCCAAAACTAACTAAATAAATATTTTTTAAAAAGTGGTGCCTCAAAACTCACTATTCCCCAAACATATGACATAGTCTTCTGACATCATGTCTTTCCAAATTCACACATGTTTAACCAGTAATACTGTGAATTTCTCTTGCTGTTCTGCTATTTTTCCATCTGGCAAATCTCAACAGTCAGTTTCACTCAAGAATCATCACTCCTATAACACCTCTTTGATGTCTCATGAGGCTGAATCAATCTTCACTTCCATATTCCCAGAGCACTTTATATATGCATCTCTCCTGGCACTTACCTCATTTACTTCAATGCTCTGATTGGTGAAAGATGAATAAGGCATGTCTCCAGCTCTGAAAGAACCCACAGTCTAGCAGAAGAGACAGAAAACCAATTACCTTCATCAGTCTAAACCCTGATAAATCTGCCTGATCATTGTCCCAGGTATTCCCTGGTCGGGTTTCTTAAACAGTCTTTGCCTTCCAGCTTTTTTTTTTTTTTTTAACTTTACAATATTGTATTGGTTTTTGCCATATATCAAAATGAATCTGCCACAGGTTTTTAAATTCCTCCAAACTGGGGTAAACTATTTCTGAATTGTTGTAGTTATTTATGAAATAATTTTATTTTTCAAAATAGAATTTTAATCCAAGAGAAAATTATAAGATTTTTTCTAAGCATAATACAAACAAAAAGTTAGATTTTTTGTCATTAAAATGAAGTAGAGCAACTAAATTTTGTTGACAAAGCCCTCTCACACTCAAGACTCACCTGTGATTCACTCGTGACTTACCTACATTAAAGGTGGAGTTTATAACAAATAATTTCCACACTTTCAGCCTAAAACTACAATTATTGTCCCAAGAATTTATAAGAATATCTCTTTTAGGGCATAAAAGGGACTTATTCCCCTAACTTTTGGTAGTATTGATGGCTAACAGCTCACAGTTGAGTCTCTGTTCCTGGAAATTATTCTCAGCTGAAGAGTGTCCCCCAGACCAAGCCCAAGGAAAGCTAGCTTCCAGGGGGAATCTAGTGTTCAGTAATGGATTGATGTGAGGATACAAAGACCAAACTCCTTGCCAGCTTAAGACAATTCTGCAAGGCCATCCCAGCTCTAGAGCTCCGGGTGGGTGGCTGAGGCCCTGGTTACAACTGCATCATGGTTCAGTCTCTTCCCAAGCCTGCTTCCTTTACTCTCTATGGGAATGTTGATCTCAAGAGCATTCACCCCCCAATAAATTTCCTGCTGTCAAATCCCCATCCTCATGTCAATTTCCAGGGAAGCTGGCTAGCAACACGGAACACGCTGGGAAAAATATATAATATGATCACCAGAATGGCTCAGGGCTGAGGTTCTTCCCCTGGCAGGTGTGTTCAGCAGCACTCTGACTGTAACTTGGGTCTCTGACAGATGAAGGGAAATCAGAGGGACCTGAAGCTGTCTCTTAAGGCTGACCGGACTCTTTGCCCAATAAGCCTATTACTTAACCCGTGCTATATAACATGATAGAATAAATCCTGAACCCAGGCAAGAAGAGAGGGAGAAACGATAGTACCCAAACTAGAACAATAATAACAAACTGCCTAACAGGACAAAGCAGTAAACCTGCCTTCTCTGAAATGTAATCTAAATATATTTTCCATATCTTTTTCTTACATTGAGATACCCATTTGAAATTGCACCATCTTTGTCACAGAGAGATCATAGATTCTTAGCTAACAATTGTATTTAAATTAATATATGTGGAATTTTGTAAAATTGGGGATTTTCTGTCACATATGCTTGTATACTTTGGTATTTAAAATATTTCATGCTCAACTCTGACTTTTATGAATTTAACAACTGATTTCAAGCCCTGATCTTGTTTCTCTACCACTCAGAACTATTTGGATCATCCATCACAAGCCTTGTTTGTTTATCTATATGAAATAACTTTTAAAAATTTATTCAAATTGCGTTAGAATGTAAATATGCTTTAAAAAGTAATATATCATGCTGCTGCTGCTAAGTCACTTCAGTCGTGTCCTACTCTGTGCGACCCCATAGATGGCAGCCCACCAGGCTCCCCCGTCCCTGGGATTCTCCAGGCAAGAACACTGGATTGGGTTGCCAGTTCCTTATACCTATACAAATGAGTTTTTTGCCATTAATTACCCTTCACTTCAGGTAGGATTCTTCAGTACAGGCAGTAATGGACTATTTTTAAAGGATAGAATTATAGACAGATATAGTTATAATTCATTAATTCTAATAATTATTGTCATTGTTGGAGGAATACAGTAGAGTCCAGATTCTGGGTTGGAACACAGCTATGTCTGTATCTTCATCTACCAAATCCAATGGAAGCAGATACCACTGAATCTCCTTGGAGAATAGAGACAGGTGGTTTTGACTGGTCACAAAATTATGCAAGAGAGCTGGTTAATTGATTTCTTTTCTTCTGCCCTAGAGTTATGAGGGAAACTAACCTTAATGGGTTAAAAAAAATTAACAAAACTTTACTATACACTCTTCCTTGAAAAAAAGCTACCAATTATTCTGGATACTATTCTCCTAACCTAGTTTGAAAAATACAAATATGCTTTAAAATACCAGTATGTTTTGTAACCCTTCACTTGTTTTTTAACCTGGAAGAAAATTAGGAGGGCATAAATTAAAAAATGTTTCTAATGAGAGAACACTATCCAGGTGTCAAGAGGTTTGAACTGTATTCCTAGGTCTTACCTGGATAAATGACTCCAGAAAATTTCTTATCTTCTCTGAATATCTAGGCCTTACTTAAAAAATAAAAATAAATTAAAATATAAATATTTTGAACATTGGGGTACACACAGCACTGCTTATAATAGCCAGGACATGGAAGCAACCTAGATGTCCATCAGCAGATGAATGGATAAGAAAGCTGTGGTACATATACACAATGGAGTATTACTCAGCCATTAAAAAGAATACATTTGAATCAGTTCTAATGAGGTGGATGAAACTGGAGCCTATTATACAGAGTGAAGTAAGCCAGAAAGAAAAACACCAATACAGTACACTAACTCATATATATGGAATTTAGAAACATGGTAATGATAACCCTGTATGCGAGACAGCAAAAGAGACACAGATGTGTAGAACAGTCTTTTGGACTCTGTGGGAGAGGGAGAGGGTGGGATGATTTGGAAGAATGGCATTGAAACATGTATAATATCATATGTGAAACGAATCGCCAGTCCAGGTTTGATGCAGGATACAGGATGCTTGGGGCTGGTGTGCTGGGATGACCCAGAGGGATGGTATGGGGAGGGAGGTGGGAGAGGAGTTTAGGGTGGGGAACACGTGTATACCTGTGGTGGATTCATATTGATGTATGGCAAAACCAATACAATATTGTAAAGTAAAAAAATAATAATAATAAATGAATAAATGGTTAAAAAATAATAAATTAAAAAAAGAAAAAAATATATAAATATTTTGGGTTCTTTTTGGTTTGAAAAGCTTATGAATATTATCCAATATATTATTCAATATAACTACAAGACGCTGCTCTATATACATGCTGCTAAGTCGCTTCAGTCGTGTCCAACTCTGTGTGATCCCATAGACAGCAGCCCACCAGGCTCCTCCATCCATGGGATTTTCCAGGCAAGAGTACTGGAGTGGGGTGCCATTGCCTTCTCCCTCTATATACATATATGCCCATATTAAATATGTTAACAAAGAGACCTCAAGATTTTTACTATGTAATTACATAACCTCACCCACACTCTATCCTCTTGTTATGATTTATTTTTCTCTACATACATCTGACATATTAAACATTTGTGTTCAATTTGTATGCCCCCTCCCAAAAGAATAAGCCCATGAAAGCAAGAAGTTTATTTCTTTTTTTTTTTTACAGTACTACTTGCAGCATCGCTGTTATTGACAAACAAAACATTTCTGTAAGATCTCTAAAATGGTGATGCAGAAGAGATTTCACATAAAGGCTCTGGTAACCAAGTTAAGATAAACCACATCATTTGAACACAGTAAGCAAAATGATTAGTAAATTAATAATAAAATTAATTAAAAATTAAAATAAAATTTTATTTATTTATTTTAAAAAGTTAGGCCTAATCACACCCTAAAATAAGAACAAATGAAAGAGACAAAGCTTCTCTAAACATAGACATACCTAGCTTTTAGTTAAAAAAAATGAATATAAGAAAATAAAACTGGAAATTTAGTTTACATTTATACAAATGAATAGGGTTACAAAAATATTTTTCAAAAAAAAATTCCTTAAGGTATTAACACTTCTTGATATGTTTCAGAATCCATGCTTCTCCTTTGTGAAACATCTTTTCTTGGTTTTGGTCCTACTGGGTTATCAGCATTTATATGGATTAACACGAATACTTTATTAAGTATTATATTTGTTAAAGTATATCTATTATAAGAATTTGGCCTGTAGATACAAGGAATTTTCCCTTTAATGTTTAAGATGTGTGTGCATGATTAGTTGCTCAGTCATGTCTGACTCTTTGAGACCCTTTGGACTGTAGCCCGCTAGGTTCCTTAGTCAATGGGATTCTCTAGGCAAAAATATTGGAGTGGGTTTTCATGCCCTCCTCCAGGGGATCTGCCCAACCCAGGGATCAAACTCACATCCCTTATGTCTCCTGCATTGGCAGGTGGGTTCTTTATCCGCTGAGCCATTGCTGAAGCTCTTAATTATGTAAGATAGAGAGTTTTAAATTTTGCCAAATCAAATTATTTTCTTACTCCTTTCATTTATTTATTTTTAAAATAAAGATTATTATTTTGAAAGGTAATACTTCCTCATGGTCAAAAAGTAAGGAAAGTCTATTATGTCGCTATTTGTTGTAATCAGTTTCTTCCAGGAACAGCCATTAGCCATTAAGTTTAGTAAGTCCTTTCTTCAGTCAAACAAATATTTTCACTTAGCCCTTCTATTATTTGTTTTTTTCCCATTTAATTCTTTAAACTATACAGGACTTATTTTGATTTATATCAGGTAATATTCTTTTTATTTCCAAAATGACAAATCACTCCTATCAGTGACATGTGTGGGTTGAAGCCCTCCCATCTCTGCTGATTTGTGGTATCTGCTTTAAGATACATTAAAATTTAACATACAGAACAAATGCTTATGAGTTATACCTTCCATTTCATTGATAGGTGAGTGCCTGTGCCAAACCCTTAATTATCTTATGAAGTTGAGAATGTTGTAATAGTTAGTATTGGAATATATATTAATATTTAGAGTTACATAAGGAGTTAGCCCTCCATCACTACTCTTCTTTTTCTAAATTTTTCTGGCTATTCTCATTAGTTTCTTGCTCTAAATGACCTTCAGAATAATTT
Source organism: Bos taurus (assembly GCF_002263795.3). Taxonomy (NCBI): domain Eukaryota; kingdom Metazoa; phylum Chordata; class Mammalia; order Artiodactyla; family Bovidae; genus Bos; species Bos taurus. The sequence goes on from NC_037329.1 coordinate 97,111,108, forward strand.
TGTGAAGTTGCAAATCAATTTAACCAAGTTACTTTAATAGAGACTCTGTGAGAATTGCTCTAAATTATAAATTATTTTGAGAAGAGTTATTACCTTTACAGATAGGTTGTTAGTAGAAAAAGCAGGATTAGTGATAAGCCTTCTGATACTCTTAAGCTGGATGGCTTTTTTTTCTTTTTCTTTTTTTTTTCTTTTTTAACTTTACAATATTGTATTGGTTTTGCCATATATCAAAATGAATCCCCCACAGGTATACATGTGTTCCCCATTCTGAACCCTCCTCCCTCCTCCCTCCCCATACCATCCCTCTGGGTCGTCCCAGTGCACCAGGCCCAAGCATCCAGTATCATGCATCGAACCTGGACTGGCAACTCATTTCATATATGATATTATACATGTTTCAATGCCATTCTCCCAAATCATCCCACCCTCTCCCTCTCCCACAGAGTCTTAAAGACTGTTCTATACATCAGTGTCTCTTTTGCTGTCTCATATACAGGGTTATCATTACCATCTTTCTAAATTCCATATATATGCGTTAGTATACTGTATTGGTGTTTTTCTTTCTGGCTTACTTCACTCTGTATAATAGGCTCCAGTTTCATCCACCTCATTAGAACTGACTGAAATGTATTCTTTTTAATGACTGAGTAATACTCCATTGTGTATATGTACCATAGCTTTCTTATCCATTCATCTGCTGATGGACATCTAAGAAGTTTATTTTATTCACTGCTGAATGTCTCAGAGTTTAAAATAAGGTTTATCGCAGAGACATTTATTCAACAATAAACATATGATCGATGAAATGAGTAGGTTAATGCATGAATTAATGAATAAATTGAGGCTTTGAGGAAGGAGAAAAGAAGAGAGGATGGAAGGAAGAAAGGGAGAGAAGGAAGGAGGAGGGAGAGAGGAAGGAAGGACGAATATTCACTTTTTACCTCACTGATGCCAACTCCTATTACTCACCTGCACACTCCTTACACACTGGTCACCCTGGCCTCCTTTCTCTTCCTCAGACGTGTTAGACATATTCCCAACTTAGAACTTTCTGGAGTCAATTGGTTTGCACGTGTATATGTTCAGTCTCTTCAGTCATGTTTGACTCTTTGTGACCCCATGGATTGTAGCCCCCCAGACTCCTCTGTCCACAGGATAATCCCGGCAAGAATATGGAGTAAGTTGCTATTTCCTCCTCTAGGGGATCTTTCTGACCCATGAATTGAACCCGCATCTCCTGCTTGGCGGGCAGATTCTTTACCACTGAGCCATCTAGGAAGCCTGGATTGATTTGTAGCAACACATAACTGATAAACCTGTCTGCTATATTCTTCCTCCAGATGTCAATATGGCTGTTTTATCCTCTTCAAGTTTTTGCTCACATGTCACCTTCTCAATAGGACCCACCCTGACCACCATATTTAAAATTGTAACCCACATCCCACCCATCCACATTGTCTGGCTCTCTGGATATGTTTACTTAAACTCTAACACTTCTTAATATTTTTTTCCTCTGAGACAATATTAATACTGTATGATTTACTTATCATTTTTCTTGGTTATGGCATTCTCCTCATATACAACAACCAAAATGTAAGTCCATAAAACCACATATCTCAATTGAATGTATTCACAATAACATGTTAAATAAATATTTTTGAAGTTAAATAGAGATGAATTCAAAATGAGTTAGAAACACTACCATCCAATCTGGCCTCTGGTTTTAAGCTAAAATAAATAACACAGAGTTGATAAACAGTAATTATGTTTAAAATGTTAATTTACACTTTTGAAGAATTTTCACAAATATATAAAAGTCTTTATTTTATCTTCCCTAAATAAATCCCTTCAGTTGGCAATGGTAAAAGAGAAAGAGAACTTATAAGACAATTTTCAGGGATAAAGTATAGTGGACTTTTGTTTATTCTAAATGAAATTTTTTATGGTTAGAAGTCATTGGTACAAAGAACAATAAAATGATTTTTATAGTTTTACTAAGGTGGTTAATACATTTTTATAATGTATTGGCTAAACTCTTATTAACAAAAATAAATATTTGCAATAGGTAATGTGTTGTAAAGTTCACACTATATAAATATGAATATACAAACATGTTGAGGATTCTGTATATATCTGTATTCTCTATACTTTTGTTTCTGTCTACCTGTTTAACTAAGCCTTGTGTAGGTAACCTAATTTATAATTTTTTTAAGTTATCATTAAGTGTCTCATTTAGTTACATATGCACAAACAAATATGTATTATTTTAGAAAAGATAAAATATATACTCACTTACAAGGTACCTTCCTCATTTCACAGTATATTCTTGACTTTTTCCCCTCTCTATCATACATAGAGACCTCCATTGCCCAGGATCTCATTAGGTGGATGGATGAGAGTTTAACTAATGAGTCCTCTATAACAAAGTACTTTCTCAAGCCAAATTAAAACAGACATTTTTTAAGTGACTAAGTCTGACTACCATACATTTAAGATACAGAAATTTGAGACATCTCATTATGTAACATTTCTTAAGGTCACACACAGATATCTATGTTTCACATTACACAAGAACAGAAAGAAAACTTATTAATAAAAAGGTACTATTCTTGCAGAAGATGTATTACTCTTTGCTGGAAGAACTCTCTGCCATAAGGAAGGTGATATATTGAATGAATATAAATCAAACAGTAATTCACAAGCTACAAAATCTATTGGATTTCTCAGTTTTGACATTTTGAAATTCTCTGAGAAATCTTTTTCCTGGTGGGAAATACGAAATGTTTTTAAACTGTTTTAATGATAGTCATCATTCTGATGATAACTCTAAAAATAGTGAGATTCAATCGTATAATTTTAACACCGTAAAACAGTTGTTCTTGGGACTAAATCAAAACCAGTTTTGTCTTAAAACTTTTGAAATTGAACATTTGACCATATATGGACATTTTTAGTATAAGAAAAACAACTGAGCTTTTAGATACTATTTAGAGAAATGCCATTGATTCTGGTTTTTCATTAAATCTTCAGATGTCCTTGCTTTTCTCTCAATATTGAATTTATCAACATAGCCCTTGAACTGCCCTCCATTTAGGACTCTCCCTTTGTTACAATTACAAGATTTCATTCTAGCTTTCTTCCCTGGCCCACTACACTTGGATATCAGAGTAGGGAATCAAAAACATTTATCCTCATAGAGCCCTCACCAGCTTCATTGCTAGGTACTATTATTTTAATTTTCAGATAAAGAAAATGAACTTAATGTCATGACTATGAAGTTGAAGAGTGCACTCAGATTGACTCCAAGAATAATGTCCTTCCTTTAAATTGACAGACTACTCCTGTATGATATGAATACAGCATGATAGAGTAGGAACAAAATGAACTTGGGTTTGGAAAGATTTAGATATAAAACTCACAAATGTACAATTTGGATGGTGTTGGCAATTAATTTATCTGAGCTTTCCCCACTTATATCCTGCCCCATAACTTGAGGACAATACTTTCCATGTAGCAGTTATTGTACAGTGCATGTCTAGTCCAGTTGGCTCAATTTTTATTACCATTATCTTTATCATTATTTCTATAGGGCATCCCAGGTGGAGCTAGCAGTAAAGAACCCACCTGCTAGTGCAGGAGACATAAGATATGCAGGCTCAATCCCTGAGTTGGGAAGATCCCCTGGAGGAGGGTATGGCAATCCATTCCAGTATTCTTGCCTGGAGAATCCCATGGACAGGGAAGCCTGGCAAGCTATGGCCTATAGGGTCACAAAGAGTTGGATATAACTGAAGAAACTTAGCACACACACAAGATAATGTAAAGCTCTGTATATCAAAGTGTTCTAAAATAACTCAAATGTTTATTATAACTTTCATATGTTATGTGAATCCAGTTGTCACTTTTAAAAACTCAGTTTTTATGTATGAAACAATCCCATTTATGATCAAATGAAAAAGAAAAAAATACCTAGGAAAAATCTGTCTAAGCAAGCAAAAGACCTGTACTCTGAAGACTAAAGCAGTGATGAAAGAAATTGAAGATGACACAAACAGATGGAAATATATACCATGTTCTTGGATTGGAAGAATCAATGTTGTCAACATGTCTATACTACCCAAGGCAATCACAGATTCAATGCAATCCCTATCAAATTACCAACATCATTTTTCACAGAACTAGAACAAAAAATTTACAAATTTGTATAGAAACACAAAAGACTCCAAATAGCCAAAGTAATCCTGAGAGAGAAAAATGGAGCTGGAGTAATCAAACTCCTTGACTTCAGACTAAAATATAAAGCTACAGTAAACAAAACAGTATGGTACTGCCACAAAAACAGAAAGATAGATCCATGGTACAGGGTAGAAAGCCCAGAGATAAACCCATGCACCTATCGTCAATTAATCTATGACAAAAGAGGTAAGAATATACAATGGACACAAGAGTCTTCTCAGTAAGTGATGCTGGGAAAACTAGACAGCTACATATGAAAAAATTATATTGGAACACTCTCTAACACCATATGGGCTTCCCTGGTGGCTCAGATGGTATTGCATCTGGCTCCAATGTGGGAGATCCAGGTTCAATCCCTGGGTTGGGAAGATCCCCTGGAGAGGAGAATGGCACCCACTCTAGTATTCTTGCCTGGAGAATTCCATGGACAGAGGAGCCTGGCGGGCTATAGTCTACAGGGCTGCAAGGAGTTGGACATGTCTGAGCAACTAACACAACACTAACACCACACACAAAAATAAACTCAAATGGGTCAAAGACCCATATGTAAGACTGAACACTATAAAGCTCCTAGAGGAAAACATATGCAGAACACTGTTTGACATAAATCACAGTAGCTTTTTGGATCTACCTCCTAGAGTAATGGAAATGAATACAAAAATAAACAGGACCTTATTAAACTTAAAAGCTCTACACAGCAAAGGAAACCATAAACAAGATTAAAAGACAACCCTTAGAATCTGGGAAAATATTTGCAAATGAAACTACTGACAAGAGTTTAATCTCCAAAATATACAAATAGTTCATGCAGCTCTATGTCAAACAAACAAACAAACTAATCAAAAAATGGGCAGAAGATCTAAATAGACAGTTCTCCAAAGAAGACATACAGATGACCAAATAACACATGAAAAGATTATCAATATTACTAATCAGATAAATGCAAATCAAAGCGATAATAGGTATCATCTCCCAGTGGTCAGAATGGTCATCATTAAAAAGTCTGCAAACAGTAAATGATGGAGAGGTTGTGGAGAAAAGAGAAACCCCTTACATTGTTGGTGGGAATGTAAATCAGTACAACTACTATGAAGATCAGTAAAGAGGATCCTTAAAAAACTAAAAATAGAGCTACCATATGATCCAGCAATCCTACTCCTAGGCATATATCCAGAGAAAAACGTACTTCAAAATGATACATGCACCCCAATGGTCATTGTAGCAGTATTTACAATGGAAGCAACCTAAACGTCCATTGATAGAGGAATGGCTAAAGAAGATGTGTTACATATATACAATGGAATATTACTCAGCCATAAAAAAGAATGAAATAATGCCATTTGCAGCAACATGGATGGATCTAGCGATTATCATACTAAGTGAAGTAAATCAGACATTGAAAGACAAACATATGATAGCACTCATATGTGGAATCTTATTTTTGTTAAAAATGATTCAGATGAACTTTTTTTACAAAACAGAAATAGACTCACACATTTAAAAAGCTTATGGTTACCAAAGGGAAAAGATAGAGGAAGGAAGGAATAAATTAGGAGCTTTGGATTAATACACATACATGACTATATATAAAATAGATAAACTACTTATAGGACTAGATATAGGACCTACTGCATAGCACAGGGAACTCTACCCAATATTCTGCAATAGCCTATATTGGTAAAGAATCTGAAAAAGTACTTTGCTGTATACCTGAAACTAATACAACATTGTAAATCAACTATATTCCCCCAAAATTTAGAAAATTTTAAAAAGAATAAAAATTAAAAAATAAAAAGGAAGGAAAAAGAAGCAGTTCTATGAAGTTGTGAAATTTTGCAGGTGGTATACATAATGAACTTATAGAATATCTATTCGTCTACATGAAACTTCTGTGTGAAAGTTTTTCTATATTTCTCTGATAATTCAGAATATGAATCTAGGTTGTGGTTTTTAATGGTTTGAAAGGAATAAATGTAATGTGATACCTAGAGTATTTAATACCTGGACCACTGAGAAATTAGAGTTAATTTGATTTCAAAACTGTATGTGACAAATATGAACTATGCAATTAATAAAGTATAAGTATAGTGAAAGAAAGGAAATGATTTTAAATAATGAGGCAAAAGCTCAGCTAGCAAGAAGAAAAATTTACCACAGACTCTCTATGAGCCTAGAGTATTTTTTCTAATTGTTTTATTTCTGTAAAGAATAGTCAGTGTGTGCAGCCCTAGCATTGCACTATGGATTCATTTCTTCTCCCTGGAGTATTTGGGGGGTGGGGTAAGGGGGAAAAGCAGAGGGCAGAGGTATTTCTTTGTCCTTTTAGATGTTCATTTTAAAAGTAATGTTGTTCTTGTTATTTAACTTCTATTCATTGTTGAGGTCTCTACCTGGAGATCACTTTCTCTCAGAAACCTTCCTAGACACTTCTGAAAGAGCCCTGGTATAGTTGCTACAGACTTTCCCAACCAGAGTATTGCTACTATTTCAATTGCTACCAGTTCTCCTAAGGCTTCAGCTTCTATTTCTTTAATACTATTAGCTCCTATTTCCATATTACATTCATTAATTGAGGATGTTTTATGCACCAATATTGAATTAAACATTTTATGTGTCAGTTAATTAAATCATTTTAAAATTCCTACATGAAAAAGATGCAGTGTTATTCTCCTTTTCCTTTAGGAAAGGAAGGTTAAATTAGGTTAAGCCATTGGCATAAGTTTCCCCAGCTAGAAGACAGCAAAGTCAGAATTTGAATCCAGGTCCACATAATTTAGCCATTTTCCTGTATCTTCCCTCTCATAAAAATAGTTTCTCTTCTCTGCTAGCCAGGAAGCTCTGTGAATGCAAGAGGGTCTGGGTCTGTATTTGTTAACATTAAATTTCCTATACTCAAGAGAAGCCATGGCACTTGGTAATAATACATAAGTGTTGAATGGATGTATGTAAAAATATTTGGACATCATTTGAAAACTTTAGGGGAAAACTGATAACTCAAAAACCAGACTCAAATTAAATAAAGGCTCTAGAAGCTAACAGAAAAGTAATATTGTTGTGAAGAAGGTAGCTACTTAATCATACTATTACTTAAGGTAATGCACAATGTAACTACACTGCAAATTACATTGCCTTTTCATTGCTTATGTTTGACTACAACAGCAAAGCTTTCAGATCTGATTGATGTTCTGCTTTCTTCTTCTTTTTTTCATTTAATCCATTGTTACTAGAAATAAGAACAATATGAAAAATGAACATTTCAGTGTTCATTCATCATTGAGCCCCTAGAGAGAAACACAGACAACTGGGGAGTCTTCCCAATGTCCATGAGACGCCAATTAAAAACTTTCTCTAGGCATCCTGCAGACAGGCAAAGATATGTGTGGAGTAGCCACAGGACAATCTGCCAGACTTATCATGAATAGTGGGAGACATGCTATCAAGGTTTTCTTTTCCATTTATATAAAACAACCAGATCTTGCTAATTAGTAATTCCCTGACCAACTCAGTATTTATCTAGAACTTGAAGTTTACAAAATGCTTTCAGAGATGGAGTTTCACTTGGCAACATGAAGAGTCACAATCTTAGTTACAAGGTAAGAACATTATCCTCACTACACTCTAACTGAGCCTGAGAATATACTACAACTAATAAATGGAAGAGAAATCATGTCTCTTAATCATTCTCAGCTTGTATTAACTCAAAGCTTAAAAGTAATCAATAAACAATATCATTCTAAAACTATAGCCAAACAGATGATGACGACTCAATCAATAAACACTGCAGAGCCTTCTACTACTGAACATAGTACTTTTGACACAAAATAGGAGTTTTGTATTGAAAGGCACATTTACTACTGCCCATATGGAACTCCTGGTTTTGTTGACAAGATGTTTTCACATTCAGTGTTTCAGAAGAGACAGATAATATGTACAAAAATTGTATGAAACAATCTAGAGATTTAACGTCATAGGAATTTAATAGGAAACTAGATTATGTACTAGAATACTATATTTTAGATATATTTTAGATGATGTGGCATTTAAAAGTCACCGTTTTCCTTTCTGAACACCACAAATTCAGGTATTTCATGTGTAATTTTATTTTGTGAACAGAGAAAAAATTTTCTACCAGATAATTCCACATGTATAGTAAATGCACTGCCATAAATTCACATCTTAACAAAAATATGAATTGTTAAAGAAGGCATGATAGGCAATAAAGTATTTTTTACTTTAAAAAGGGAATGAAGACCAAGTAGTAAAGGTCAAAAGGATAGAAATAGTAATGAGGAGACTGACAATTAATGTAAGAAAAACTCTTCAATGTACAATGGGAAAAACATAAATGTGCATTCTTGATTCCTGAACCTGTTAAAATAGCTAAAAGGTGAGGCCTGTCAGTGCTATTACAAAGTCAGTATGATTGCACTGGCAGAATCTGTCCAATATAAATATTTTGGAACTCTGGTGTGAGTTGAAATCTTGCAACTTTCAAAGGGGCAGCTCAATAGCAATGAGTAGGCAGCATGCTAACTTCTTGATTTTTAAACACCATTATGTATTTTAAAATAAACATGGATCCTTGGAAAAATTGATGATTCTAGGTCTTTACCAGAAAAACTACAAAACAACCCAGAATTTTTTTTCATCAAAGAGCAAGAATATGTTCAAAGAAAGATGGCAACATATTAAAGGGACAGAGAACTCAGCTTGAAATAATCTTCACTGGCCAAACTAGAAACAGTTTGATCATCAAATGAAAGCAATGCATTGTAACAACTTGACTAACATAGTACTGAATTCAAAACAAAATTACCTCAAACCCTGCAAGTCTTTTCTGACATTCTCTTTCTGAGATGCCCCATGGTGCTCTATGGTTTGTAGTCTATTGTATCACATTGAGGCTAAAACACCTTGACAGTGAAAACTAGGAATAGATAGCACAAAAAAAGCATGGGTGAAAGGAATCTTTTGTTCATTTATCAGATTCAAAACTTTACATTTTATTGTATCAAAAAGTTAAGTATACTTTTAGCTATAAAGTGTTTTGTAAACAATGCTATTGCTATTGCTTAGTCACCTCAGTTGTGTCCGACTCTGTGCAACCCCACAGACGGCAGCCCACCAGGCTTCCCCGTCCCTGGGACTCTCCAGGCAAGAACACTGGAGTAGGCTGCCATTTCCCTCTCCAATGCATGAAAGTGAAAAGTGAAAGTGAAGTCGTGTCCAACTCTCAACGACCCCATTGACTGCAGCCTTCCAGGCTCCTTTGTCCATGGGATTTTCCAGGTAAGAGTACTGGAGTGGGATGCCATTGCCTTCTCCTTGTAAACAATAGACCCTACAAATTCAAAATTGCTGTTATGACACAAACCATGAGAAAGGAAAACACAAAATAAATTTTAAAAATGAAACTGCTTGTCTTTTTGAGGGCAGAGTCCTCAACGTAAATACTTATATTTCCCATAACGTGTATTACTTAAGGTAGAAATTGGGGTTTTTTGATAGATAATAAACTGAAACGCCAGTACTTTGGCCACCTCATGCAAAGAGTTGAAAAGACCCTGATGCTGGGAGGGACTGAGGGCAGGAGGAGAAGGGGATGACAGAGGATGAGATGGCTGGATGGCATCACTGACTCTATGGATGTGAGTCTGGGTGAACTCCAGGAGTTGGTGATGGACAGGGAGGCCTGGCGTGCTGCGATTCATGGGGTCGCAAAGAGTCAGACACAACTGAGAGACTGAACTGAACTGAACTAAAACTGGAATCCTTGGGCATTCTGATTTCTGACAAAATCTGTGTATGAAAATATTCTTGTTTGATGCTTGGCAGTAAGGAAGTGACTGCATGATATCCTCAGGATGAACACTCTCATGTGATGTATGCACACTGCTGTCACTTCTAACAGTGGGGTGATTGGGTTAGTTATTATGATAGTGGTAAAATACCATTTTCAATAAAAATGAAGAAATAAGACCAAATCTTTTTATGTACAGAAATTTATGAAGATGAAAGAGAAAAAAGAGCCAGGAGTCGAATTTCCTTATTTATGTGAAGATAATGAGTCAGGGACAGGGGATAATCAGAATGCAAATGAAGAAAAAGAAAATATAAACCTTTAGTATTCACCTTTTTTATAATAAAGAGAAATGTAAAATCATTCAATTTCAATATTTGTCTTTAATTCAGCAAAGACAACTCAGGTAAGATACAACATTTTTCATTCTGCAAGAGTATAATTTATTTTTCATCCAAATTTATTAAGTTTGGCAAAATCGAAGTAAGTAAAATAGTTTCACATATCAACACAGTGTAACATAATTCTGAGCATTTATTTAGTCAGATAAAACTTAAAATTTTAACTATTTTGGTCCACATGAGTAACAAAGAAAAGACGTTAAAGCAACTTCTCTAGGGAAGTTGCACGACTAGAATAAATGTTGAAACTATATTCATTATGAATTACTCAAAGATTTCTACAAAACATCTATAATATTAATGATTATTATATATCTTATGGGATTTCAGTAAGAGGAATTCAGAATCAAAATATGTTAAACTGCATATAAAAAAAAGATTATGCATTTTATCATGGATGATACAATTTGTTTTAATTACTGAAATGCTTTCAACTATTCACTCAATAGTCACAGAGTGACTTAGTTACAGAGGTAAGAACAAAACCCTCAAAAGACAAGAAAGGTCATAAGTAGTACAGGGAAACATTGAAGTCAAGCATGATGACAAATGGAGCATTGTTTCATTATTATCAGTTCACCTGTGTTCTCTCTTAAACCTCTTTGGAGCAAAGTCCACATCTTAATCACTGGACATTCACAATCTATATATTGCTCCAGTATCTCAGTTGCTATTGTCTCTGTGACCCCATGGACTGTAGCCTGCCAGGTTCCTCTGTCCATAGAATTCACCAGGCAAGAATACTGGAGTGGGTAGCCATTTCCTTCTTCAGGGGATCTTCCCAACCCAGGGATCGAACCCATATCTCCTGCATTGGCAGGCAGATTTTTTACCACTGAGCCACTAGCAAAGCCCTCAGTATCTCAGTAAAATATGTTACTTTGAAAATGTAAGATCCAAGGAAAAATAATTTTAAGTGAGAGAATCTTTTATCCATGTTTACCTACAATCCAGACAAAATTCTACTGGTACATCAGCAAAAGCTATAGAGTTCACTCTTTCAACAAAGACAGCAAATCTCTCTCCATGGCCACTATGGCAGAAGGTAGATAGGCAAGACAAGGTTATGGCCCCTGAGTATTCAGGAGGAATGATACATTGTCAAACATCTGTGGTACAAGTAACTATGTAACAACTTCCATGTGTGGTCCCAAAAGCCATAGGCCTACAAACAGAATGCCATGACTAATATTACCAATCTGCTATGTAATTGTATGATCTGATGTACTTGGAACTAATTTAGTAGATATTTTTTAGCCTGCAGATAAAGTACCAGAGGATTTTGCAAGCATTGTTTTCTCTTGAGATTTCTTTAGGCTTTCAGATAGCTCCAGGCCATGTTATTCAATGTAAAAAAAAATGCACTGAAGTTTTGTGCACATGACAACCAAAGGCTTTAGAACTTTCCTCTTGCAGATATTTTTCATCCAGAAAATGAACTGCTAGAATGTGTAATGAGACTAGGTTTTACATTTTGAAACTCATAATATGTGTATGTTTCTAAAACTAGAAACCAGATTCTCTTACTATAGACAGAAAAATAGGCATGCTCATATACATCTCAAGGCCACTCAATTGGCCCAAATACATGGTAAATACAAATAATTAAAAAAGCTCTCTTTTATAGGAAACAGAGTCAATCCAAGCACATGAGTAATGTAAGTCACTGATTTGTACTTTATCAAAAATGTCTGACTTGTTGGCTGAGAACTGTCAAGTTGAATTGTACAATGGCTTTAACTTTAGTCATACAGATGTCATCCAACATTTGATGAGCATCTACTAGGTGTCAGTCCCAGTGAACAAGTCATGAAGAATCAGTTTTACCTTCAGCCTAGAATCTGGAGTGGTGATGGTATAGTTAGTTGCTAAGTCATGTCCAATTCTTATGACCCCATGGACTGTGGCCCACCAGGCTCCTCTGTCCATGGGATTTCCCAGACAAGAATACTGGAGTGGGTTGCCATTTCCTTCTCCAGGGTATCTTCCTGACCAGGGATTGAACTCTCGTCTCTTGCACTGCAGGAAGATTCTTTACCACTGAACCACCAGGGAAACCCAAAATCTGGAGTAGGATGCCAATATAACTGATTTGTGTGAGGTGTTAGTCACCTGGTCACCATTTACATATGCTCAAAATACATTACACTGTAATTTTAAATGAAATTTTGCAAATTTTAAATTCAAATTTATATCTTTTGGAATAATTCAATACTTTTCTTACATGTAATCAAGTCATCAAGCTTATAAATGATGTTATACTTTCCAAAAACTTAAGCAATATACCTAGAGAGATTTCTTTTTTTTTAAACCAACAAATATTGAATGCCTCATCAATACTAGTGAAGAACAAGAGAATCTTTCTACAATGGTTATAAAAATTAATACATAAAACAGCAATGGAATGGTGATTAATGATGTGCAACACTTTCTATATGATTACTATATATCAAGCACTGATGAGGGTAAATGTCATTGGGTTGTTTCATGTAATCCTTGCAACATTCCAATAAAATTTTCTCATGCTATTATCACTTTACAGAATAAGAACTGAGTTTTCAAGGTGCTAAATAACATACTGCTATGCTAATTCACAGCTGCTCTATACCTTGCTGCTGCTGCTATGTCACTTCAGTCGTGTCCGACTCTGTGTGACCCCATAGACAGCAGCCCACCAGGCTCCCCCGTCCCTGAGATTCTCCAGGCAAGAACACTGCAGTGGGTTGCCATTTCCTTCTCCAATGCATGAAAGTGAAAAGTGAAAGTGAAGTCGTTCAGTCGTGTCCGACTCTTAGCAAACCCATGGACTGTAGCCCACCAGGCTCCTCCATCTACGGGATTTTCCAGGCAAGAGTACTGGGGTGGGGTGCCATTGCCTTCTCCGCTCTATACCTTAAGCAGACTCAAATTCAATTCTCAGATATCATACGCTATAATTGGTCATTGGGTTTGCTGTATATCTTCTTCTGAAAAACAATTTTCTTTATATGGGACTCTTATACCCCATCAGCCAATAGTACAATCGTTAAGAGCAAAACTTAGCCTGCTCTGTTAAAGAAAAGAGCAGCATTTTTGAATAGTCAGAAAAATGCTTTACCAGAAACACACAACTATTGCTTTCATTTGTCTTTATTCATGTGAGCTCTATCACCTGTACTTGGCTTTAGAACACAATTACTTATTTAAAAACAAAATTAAAAATGATTAGAAACTTAAATTTCAAATGAGGCTAAGAGGATAATGTTTTTCTACAAGATGAAGTACATTCTCCTTTAAAAATGTATTTGAGCATCTATCACAGGAGGTACAAAACTGTTTCTAATCTACCATGAAACTAATAGAATTTTAGTCTGCATGTTTTTCCAAAAGAACGAATTTGGTTAATCAGACTTTTCCTACTAAGCGCTTCTTAAATAAATTTATTTACATATGGAGTTTCAGCTCTCATTGAATTAAGACCTTAAATCTGCATCATGAATCCAGTTCTCTTTCTAAAATTCCGTTATCAAAGTATTCAACCTGCTTAGACTTCTTCAAGGAGGCTACACAAACATCGTACCTAAAATTGAACATAGTTTTTCTCTTCATTCATCTTCATTTCACTCTTTCCTAAACTGCTATATTTATCTTAACATTAGTTCAGTTCAGTTCAGTTCAGTCGCTCAGTCATGTCCAACTCTTTGCGACCCCATGAATCGCAGCACACCAGGCCTCCCTCTCCATCACCAACTCCCGGAGTTCACCCAGACTCACATCCATAGAGTCAGTGATGCCATCCAGCCATCTCATCCTCTGTCGTCCCCTTCTCCTCTTGCCCCCAATCCCTCCCAGCATCAGAGTCTTTTCCAATGAGTCAACTCTTCACATGAGCTGGCCAAAGTACTGGAGTTTCAGCTTTAGCATCATTCCTTCCAAAGAAATCCCAGGGCCGATCTCCTTCAGAATGGACTGGTTGGATCTCCTTGCAGACCAAGGGACTCTCAAGAGTCTTCTCCAACACCACAGTTCAAAAGCATCAATTCTCTCCCACAGAGTCCACAAGACTGTTCTATACATCAGTGTCTCTTTTGCTGTCTCATATACAGGGTTATTGTTACCATCTTTCTAAATTCCATATATATGCGTTAGCATACTGTATTGGTGTTTTTCTTTCTGTGGGAGAGGGAGAGGGTGGGATAATTTTGGAGAATGGCATTGAAACATGAATAATATCATATATGAAACAAGTCGCCAGTCCAGGTTCGATGAACGATACTGGATGCTTGGGGCTGGTGCACTGGGATGACTCAGAGGGATGGTATGGGGAGGGAGGAGGGATGAGGGTTCAGGATGGGAATACGTGTATACCTGTGGCAGATTCATATTGATATATGGCAAAACCAATACAATATTGTAAAGTTAAAAAAAAAAGAATTACAAAAAAAAACCAAAAGCATCAATTCTTCGGCCCTCAGCTTTCTTCACAGTCCAACTCTCGCATCCATACATGACCACTGGAAAAACCATAGCCTTGACTAGACGGACCTTTGTTGGCAAAGTAATGTCTCTGCTTTTCAATATGCTATCTAGGTTGGTCATAACTTTTCTTCCAAGGAGTAAGCTTCTTTTAATTTCATGGCTGCAGTCACCATCTGTAGTGATTTTGGAGCCCCCCAAAGTAAAGTCTAACACTGTTTCCACTGTTTCCCCATCTATATCCCATGAAGTGATGGGACAAGATGCCATGATGTTCATTTTCTGAATGTTGAGTTTTAAGCCAACTTTTTCACTCTCCACTTTCACTTTCATCAAGAGGCTTTTGAGTTCCTCTTCACTTTCTGCCATAAGGGTGCTGTCATCTGCATATCTGAGGTGATTGATATTTCTCCTAGCAATCTTGATTCCAGCTTGTGCTTCCTCCAGCCCAGCGTTTCTCATGATGTACTCTGCATAGAAGTTAAATAAGCAGGGTGACAATATACAGCCTTGATGTCCTCCTTTTCCTATTTGGAACCAGTCTGTTGTTCCATGTCCAGTTCTAACTGTTGCTTCCTGACCTGCATACAAATTTCTCAAGAGGCAGATCAGGTGGTCTGGTATTCCCATCTCTTTCAGAATTTTCCACAGTTTATTGTGATATCTTTTTTTTTAAATTTTATTTTATTTTTAAACTTTACAATATTGTATTAGTTTTGCCAAATATCGAAATTTAATGCACGTTAAACATTTGTTACACACTAGCAGAAGAAAGTGAATGACTTTCTCTTGGACCTTTAAAATAGTATGTTCGATTAACTTTGAGCCTACTTAATTGGCAGTATTAACTATGTATTGTAATACACTGTCTTTCAAAAATACTATCATACATGTACTAATAAAAATAGCAACTAAATATTGAATATTCAAATGGCATAATATCTTGATAAGTAAGTGAAATATCAGAACAACCATAACTCAAAATTGAGCCTGAGAATTGTGGAGTTGAAGAAAGATTGGTCTAATGACAATGTTTTAAAAATTAAGAAACTGAAGGTCAAAAAAGTGTTATGTGTAAACATCAATTTCCTTTAGCGTTTAGATTTTTTGAAGCATCAAATACTTAGTCCCTTTTCATATATCATCATGAATCACCATTTCATATGATTCTCATTAGTTTAAAGTTACTTTGAAAAATAACAATTTTTGGAAAATATTTGGAAATATTTGGGAAAATAACAATTTTCCACAATAGTTTGGTTTTTAAAAACTAGATGCTAATTGTGATTATAAATACAAATATCATACATATAATCCTGCAGTGATTTTTCTCTTTGCTCAACAAAACAGCAACTCACCATTACCTTAGAAAAAGGAAACTGGAACACTTCCGCTAGAGAACATACATTGTTATAGTTCACTTGTACCATTTATAAGCAAGAAATGTTTATAAGTATTTTATCCCATTAACCCACTCCAGTGTTCTTTCCTGGAGAATCCCAGGGATGCGGGAGCCTGGTGGGCTGCCATCTATGGGGTCGCACAGAGTCGGACAGGACTGAAGCGACTTATCAGCAGCAACCCATGAGATACAAAGGGTTTAAGGACCTGTTTTTGTACCAGTGTCATGCAAATTTAGTACCAAAGTCTTTAAAGATAGATTCCTGTGCACTCATATTCCTCCTACTAACTCAGTGGCAATATTCAGGGTAAATTATGACATCAATTTACATTCAACATGCGTTACTCATTTAGTTAGCTATAGCGTGCAACGGAAGTGGCTCTACTTTAGAATCAGTCTATTTTATACTTCTGAACACACTGGTTAAAGTCAAAGAACTTAGAGATGCTTTTCTTTAGTAGGAATAACTTATTTTGATTGACAAGAAATTTAAAGGGGAATTGTATTGGGGAATAACTGAACTTTTATCTAGTCATCTGAAAGCCAGTGTACTGTATTATTTCACGAATCAATAAGGAAACATGTCCCTTAAACTTTCATCAGACGATCTCAGCGCGCCCCCTACCATACAGAGTTTAAAATAAAATGTAACTAAAAGCTGAGTGTAAATCTTAAACTTATTTGGTTCAGTAGATAGATCTACAGATGAATGGTCATTTTCATATCCCAGAGGTACCACTGTGAAATAATCCACACATTGTCTAAACTGACATATATATATAGTTACTTAATGAAACGAAAACTCTTCACTCCCATCGCTAACAATTCTTTCCTCCCTTTGTGTGTTACTGCATGGATGTGTTAGCCTGAGTGCCGGCTCGCGCCTTGTCTACCGTCTCCCTAATGCGGAGTCCTGGCGGGAGGCTCAGAGGAACTGGGGGCCAGGGGCTCGTACCTGGATTCCAGCCAAGCCTGGACCAGCCCGAGGAAGGAAGGGGAACGCTCTCCACGGAGCCCCAGGGAAACACCATACTCCTAAGTAGAGCAAGCAAGTTTGTGAGCTGGAGCGCCGCCAGCTGAACGGCGAGGTTTGGGGAACATCGCCGGGGGTGCCTGGCGCCAGGCTGCCTGCGCCCCACACCCTCTAGGATCTCAGTCCTGCAGCGTGTCCGCTCCTGACTAGTGCGTGTCCGCGGTTCCGGGTACAGCCATTGACAACCGGGGGGGCTTTGACTTCTGCAGCTGCAGGAGGGTCTGGGAGGTGCTCCCGCTCCTCCTCGGAGTCTCTGCTAAGCAGCTCAGGAGGAACCAAGAACAGCGCATCCAGGGCACGGCTCCTGCCATCTCCAACTCACACCGTCTCTGCCTCCCTCCTCTCTGTCCCAGCTCCACCCGACCTGTCTCTAGAGCTGCCCTGGCTCCTCCCAGAGTGTCTGAAGGTTCCGTTCTGTGTAGTTGCCTGCTGACCAGCAGCCTCCAAGAACCCGGACAGTGTGGTTGAAGCAGGGGTCCCTGACCTCTGGGATCTAATGCCTGATAATCTGAGGTGGAGCTGATGTAATAATAATAATAGAAATAAAAATCTCAATAATGTAAAGCATTTGAATCATCCCCAAACTATCCCACCTCCTTCCTCCATGGAAAAATTGTCTTCCACGAAACCAGTCCCTGGTGCCAAAAAGGTTGAGGACGGCTGGACAGGTTTCTGGGGCCAGGGGAATTCTCGACCTGTATGTGGCTCTGGGCTCAAGTCTTAACAGTTCTACATTCTCTGATTATCCCCTTCTGGAAGCATGATAACATTGCCCTTCCCTGGTGGCTCAGATGGTAAAGAATCTGCCTGCTAAGGCAGAAGATCTGGGTTTGGGCCCTGGGTCAAGAAGATCCCCTGGAGAAGGAAATGGCTACCCATTCCAGTATTCTTGACTGGAGAATCCCATGGACAGAGGAACCTGGTGAGTTACATACAGTCCATGGAGTCACAAAGAGTTAGATGTGACTCTAATACTTTCACTTTTATTTTTACTTCAATATTTATAGTGAAATTTTGTCAACTTGTGGCCTAAAATACTGAACTTGGGCATAGATAAGTTTTAATCTCATGTCTATTAAAGAAGTACTTGTGTTTACATGTTAGTCACTCAGTTGTGTCTGACTCTTTGCGACCCCATGGACTGTAGGCTGCCAGACTCCTCTGTCCTTTGCCTTCTCCAGGCAAGAATACTGGAGTAGTTTGGGAAGATCCAGGAGACCTTCCCAACCCAAGGATGGAACCTGGGTTTTCTGCATTTTAGGCAGATTCTTTACCATCTGAGCCAGGAAGCACTTTAGCTAGGTATGAAAAGATAAGTTTTTATTATGGTAGTTGATACTCCAGATATTTAATGAAATTTAAGAACAAAAGCTTCAGCGATCAATTCAAAGAAATAGAGGAAAACAACAGAATGGGAAATACTAGAGATCTCTGCAAGAAAATTAGAGATACCAAGGGAATATTTCATGCAAAGATGGGCTTGATAAAGGACAGAAATGGTATGGACCTAACAGAAGCAGAAGATATTAAGAAGAGGTGGCAAGAATACACACAAGAACTATACAAAAAAGATCTTCACGACCCAGATAATCACGATGGTGTCATCACTCACCTAGAGCCAGACATTCCAGAATGTGAAGTCAAGTGGGCCTTAGAAAGCATCACTATGAACAAAGCTAGTGGAGGTGATGGAATTCCAGTTGAGCTATTTCAAATCCTGAAAGATGATGCTGTGAAAGGGCTGTACTCAATATGCCAGCAAATTTGGAAAACTCAACAGTGGCCACAGGACTGGAAAAAGTGAGTTTTCATTCCAATCCCAAAGAAAGGCAATGCCAAAGAATGCTCAAACTACCACACAATTGCACTCATCTCACACGCTAGTAAAGTAATGCTCAAAATTCTCCAAGCCAGGCTTCAGCAATACGTGAACTGTGAACTTTCTGATGTTCAAGCTGGTTTTAGAAAAGGCAGAGGAACCAGAGATCAAATTGCCAACATCCGCTGGATCATTGAAAAAGCAAGAGAGTTCCAGAAAAACATCTATTTCTGCTTTATTGACTATGCCAAAGCCTTTGACTGTGTGGATCACAATAAACTGTGGAAAATTCTGAAAGAGATGGGAATACCAGACCACCTGACCTGCCTCTTGAGAAATCTGTATGCAGGTCAGGAAGCAACAGTTAGAACTGGACATGGAACAACAGACTGGTTCCAAATAGGAAAAGGAGTACGTCAAGGCTGTATATTGTCACCCTGCTTATTTAACTTCTATGCAGAGTACATCATGAGAAACGCTGGACTGGAGGAAGCACAAGCTGGAATCAAGACTGCCGGGAGAAATATCAATCACCTCAGATATGCAGATGACAGCACCCTTATGGCAGAAAGTGAAGAGGAACTCAAAAGCCTCTTGATGAAAGTGAAAGTGGAGAGTGAAAAAGTTGGCTTAAAGCTCAACATTCAGAGAACAAAGATCATGGCATCCGGTCCCACCACTTCATGGGAAATAGACGGGAAAACAGTGGAAACAGTGTCAGACTTTATTTTGGGGGGCTCCAAAATCACTGCAGATAGTGACTGCAGCCATGAAATTAAAAGACACTTACTCCTTGGAAGGAAAGTTATGACCAACCTAGATAGCATATTGAAAAGCAGAGACATTACTTTGCCAACAAAAGTCCTTCTAGTCAAGGCTATGATTTTTCCTGTGGTCATGTATGGATGTGAGAGTTGGACTGTGAAGAAGGCTGAGCACCGAAGAATTGATGCTTTTGAAGTGTGGTGTTGGAGAAGACTCTTGAGAATCCCTTGGACT
This sequence comes from Bos taurus, assembly GCF_002263795.3. Lineage (NCBI taxonomy): Eukaryota > Metazoa > Chordata > Mammalia > Artiodactyla > Bovidae > Bos > Bos taurus. The sequence goes on from NC_037329.1 coordinate 97,131,256, forward strand.
GCAAGGAGATCCAACCAGTCCATTCTGAAGGAGACCAGCCCTGGGATTTCTTTGGAAGGAATGATGCTAAAGCTGAAACTCCAGTACTTTGGCCACTTCATGTGAAGAGTTGACTCATTGGAAAAGACTCTGATGCTGGGAGGGATTGGAGGCAAGAGGAGAAGGGGACAACAGAGGATGAGATGGCTGGATGGCATCACTGACTCGATGGACGTGAGTCTCAGTGAACTCCGGGAGTTGGTGATGGACAAGGAGGCCTGGCATGCTGCGATTCATGGGGTCGCAAAAAGTCTGACACGACTGAGTGACTGAACTGAACTGAACTGATAGCTCAACTGGAATTGCATCACCTCCACTAACTTTGTTTGTAGTGATGCTTGATAAGGCCCACTTGACTTCGCATTCCAGGATGTCTGGCTCTAGGTGAGTGATCATACCATCTGGTTATCTGTGTCATGAAGATTTTTTTTGTATAGTTCTTCTGTGTATTCTTGCCACCTTTTCTTAATATCTGCTGCTTCTGTTAGGTCCATACAATTTCTGTCCTTTATTGTGCCCATCTTTGCGTGAAATGTTCCCTTGGTATCCCTAATTTTCTTGAAAAGATCTCTAGTCTTTCCCCATCCTATTGTTTTCCTCTTTCTTTGCATTGATCCCTGAGGAAGGCTTTCTTATCTCTCCTTGCTATTCTTTCAAGCTCTGAATTCAAATGTGTATATCTTTCCTTTTCTCCTTTGCCTTTGTATCTTTCCTTTTCTCAGCTATTTGTAAGGCCTCCTCAGACAACCATCTTGCCTTTTTGCATTTCTTTTTCTTAGGGATGGTCTTGATCCCTGCCTCCTGTACAATGTCATGAACTTCTGTCCACAGTTCTTCAGGCACTCTGTCTATCAGATCTAGCCCCTTAAATCTATTTCTCACTTCCACTGTATAATCATAAGGGATTTGATTTAGGTCATACTTGAATGGTCTAGTGGTTCTCCCTACTTTCTTCAATTTACGTCTAATTTTGGCAATAAGGAGTTCATGATCTGAGCCACAGTCAGCTCCCAGTCTTGTTTTCCTGACTGTATAGAGCTTCTCCATTTTTGGCTGCAAAAAATAAAATCAATCTGATTTTGGTATTGACCATCTGGTGATGTCCCTGTGTAGAGTCTTCTCTTGTGTTGTTGGAAGAGGGTGTTTGCTATGACCGGTGCATTTTCTTGGCAAAACTCTATTAGCCTTTGCCTTGCTTAATTCTGTACTCCAAGGCGAAATTATCGTGTTACTACAGGTGTTTCTTGACTTCCTACTTTTGCATTGCTGTCCCCTATAATGAAAAGAACATCATTTGGGTATTAGATCTAGAAGGTCTTGTAGGTCTTCATAGAACCGTTCAACTTCAGCTTCTTCAGCGTTACTGGTTGGGGTATAGACTTGGATTCCTGTGATACTGAATGGAATCAGTATCCTGTGACACTGAATGGAATTATTTGCCTTGGAAATGAACACTCATCATTCTGTCGTTTTTGAGATTGCATCCAAGTATATCCAAGTATACATCAACTAAACTACTTCAAAAGGTAAAATTTTATTCTATGTAATCCTTTGGCCAATTTCCTATAATGCGTTTTCTTACTGATCACTGTTATATACTCAAACATACTGAGATATGAAAGTGCTTATCTTAAGAAGGAAAAGAAATACCAAGGAGGAAAAGGAATTGTATAGACATCAGTTGTGATATGCTTTCAATAAAACCAAAATCTTTTTCTTATCATTTTTATTTATCTAGTAATTTTTCTTTGATGTAAAAACAGATGTAACATGAGGAGTGGACTCTTTGCAATAATAATAGACCCCTTTTTCTTTACATTTATTCAATATTTCAGCCCAAATATATAATAACACTTGAGATACATTGAAAAAACTGTATTACGTTTGTAGTGCTTCTGAATTCTCATGTAGAGAGTCAAATCTCTGTCATTCCACAACTTTCCTTTCCTTTCATCTCCGGATGATGAATGTTCTTAGGTTTCCTCTTGTTCTACTCCAGTGTGAACATCTCAATAATGATGTAAGGTAATGACATGATTATTTATTCTTTACTTATTTTGAAAACAAACTGAGGTACCCTATCTGATGATATTAAGAATTAGACTCTGGCTTACGACCCAAGGATAGTCACTTTACTCAAAGCCAAATGATCTACTGTTTAATAAGTACATGTCATAAGAGCAAGAACGGATACATAGCCATTAGTGCACATGCAATAAGTTAAACATGACATTTGCTTTGGAAAATGTTTATGAAAATTAACTTTCAGTTTAATTAGGTGGCATAATTTTCTGGATGCTTCAGAAAACTTACCCTTAATCATATCTCCAGCTTATGAAGATCTTTTTTTCTCTAATCATAATCTGGATATCATAAATCTCCAGAAAACGTAGACATTTGATTCTGATAAAAGGCCAGTATTTTTACCTGTAATTGGAGATGGAATATGCTTCACATCTTGAGAGATGACAGTATTTCAGAATAAATATCCTGAGTGTTATAAAGAATTTTAAAATAATTCTTTAATTCTTACATGTATAGAATTTCAGTAGACAAAATAGCAATCTGTCAGTGCAGTAAGGCAATGTTTTCTGTTTGATGTCAAGTTCCAACTTTCAATAACTGCTGGACAGAATCCAAAAGGCATAGCTCAGAACATATATTGAATATGCTGTAGGCTTTGCAAATATTTAAAAGGAAGTAGAAACATTTAACATTACCGGAGCAAACAAAAATGTCCCCTGGTAAATGTTCTTTATACGTGGTACTATTTTTTACTGAGTAAATATCTGAAAACAACTTGAGTCAATAAAAAGAATAGTGAAGCAGTCAGGATTATACCTATGCATAGTATTTCCAGGATTTTAATCTAACTAAATATACTACTTCATATATCCAGGACTTGAAGGAAGGATGGGCTTAAGAAAATGGCAGTAATGCTTTATTGACTGTCTTCTCATTTTCCTGAATTTAAAATTTTTCTCATTGCTTTTATGAAATGCTTGACTTTAGAGTGCTCCCTACTCTACAGTGAAAATGTCAGCATATTTCTAATCTTTATATATTTATAAGGTTTTTATTTTTCATTTTGCTTTTACCTAATAAAACAGGTGTGTAACAGACCTGGGTGTGTGAATTAAAGCCGTATTTGCAAGATGCTTTGAAATCTGCAGAGTGGTATAAGTTAGGGAAAGTATACATATTTTCAAAATTCCCATGTTAACCAGGTCTATCTAAATTGAATTTATAAAGAAACTAAAACAAATTAAATCGCCTATCTAGCATTCTTTATCAAAAATAGATCTAGATTCTTCTAGAGCTCAAGTAAATCTTAGATACTGAAGAAAGTTAGCTTTCTCTAGGAGACAAAATGCATCTGCATAATTGAATGGATTCATCTATTTTATTTTGAATTTTTCTTCTTATGTGCACAGAGAAAGTGATTTTCTCAACCCCCTGGGATGCCCTCAGGACACTAAACACAGTATGTGATTATATTCTACATTCAATACATTAAAGGCATTTTCCATGAAAGAGGATGAGGACAGGAGTATACGGTACAGGGAACATAAGAAAGGGAATAAAATGTATGCAAGAGAACACATATTTATTAAATTTAACAGAGTTAAGGCATTCTGCTAACTACAGAGCTAACTACAGAGCTGCATTTCTGAGCTACAGAAACTGCACACTGGATCACTGAGAATAGCCGCAATACACACAGATGATTCAGATGATGATTTTCTTTTATTACTTCTGTTACTTAACTGTCTGAGTGGGTTGGAATGTCAGTCCTAAAACAACAATTAAAACTTAGAGGCACTTTCAAAACCACTTTGCATATTTACGTGTTTCTGCTCAGTCATTTTTGTGGCAACAGGAAATTTTAACTGCATATATGCAGAAGGTTTGCAAAAGTATTTAATCTTCAGTTAGGCAGAGACTATGGAGAAAATGACATATTTGTCTACCTTAAGTTTATTTAAATTGCCAAGAAAGAATTCTTTAAAAATATGCTTTAATTTTAATAATAACTATTTTAATTTAGCCTAAAATCCCTTCTTGAGATTTTCTTTTTAGTTTTCTTCATAATATTTTTTAAAAGGTGTGTGGTCATAAAGAAACCTGATATTTCAATTAATAGCATTCCACACCACTCACATGATTTTGGCAAAAACATACAATCATTGATGACTGTACACCATTAGAAATAGTGTAAGGCTAAATGTTAATGATATGGGGTGAGATTGGCTTGATGTTAAGAGTGTGTGCTACAAAGACAGAAATATAGATCAGTAGAACAAAATAGAAAACCTGGAGATAAATCCATGCACCTATGGACACCTTATCTTTGACAAAGGAGGTGAGAATATACAATGGAGAAAAAACAATCTCTTTAACAAGTGGTGCTGGGGAAACTGGTCAACCCACTTGTAAAAGAATAAAACTAGAACATTTTCTAACACCATACACAAAAATAAACTCAAAATGGATTAAAGATCTAAATGTAAGACCAGAAACCTTAAAACTCCTAGAGGAAAACTTAGGCAAAACACTCTCTGATATAAATCACAGCAGAATCCTCTATGACCCACCTCCTAGAGTAATGGAAATAAAAGTAAAAATAAATAAATGGGACCTAATTAAACTTAAAAGCTTTTGTACAATGAAGGAAACTCTAAGCAAGGTGAAAAGATAGCCTTCAGAATGGGAGAAAGTAATAGCAAATAAAGGAACTGACAAAGAATTAATCTCAAAAATATACAAGCAGCTCCTGCAGCTCAATTCCAGAAAAATAAACAACCCAATCAAAAAATGGGCGAAAGAACTAAACAGACAGTTCTCCAAAGAAGACAAACAGATGGCTAACAAACACATGAAAAGATGCTCAACATCACTCATTGTCAGAGAAATGTAAATCAAAACCACAATGAGGTACCATTTCACGCCAGTCAGAATGGCTGCTATCCAAAAATCTACAAACAATAAATGCTGCAGAGGGTGCAAAGAAAAGGGAACCCTCTTACACTGTTGGTAGGAATGCAAACTTGTACAGCCACTATGGAGAACAGTGTGGAGATTCCTTAAAAAACTGGAAATAGAACTGCCATATGACCTAGCAATCCCATTGCTGGGCATACACATCGAGGAAACCAGATTGAAAGAGACACATGTACCCCAATGTTCATCACTGCACTGTTTACAATAGGCAGAACATGGAAGCAACCTAGATGCCCATTGGCAGATGAATGGATAAGAAAGCTGTGTTACATATACACAATGGAATATTACTCAGACAATAAAAAGAATGCATTTGAATCAGTTCTAATGAGGTGGATTAAACTGGAGCCTATTATACAGAGTGAAGTAAGTCTGAAAGAAAAACACCAATACAGTATCAGATCAGATCAGACCAGATCAGTCGCTCAGTCGTGTCCGACTCTTTGCGACCCCATGAATTGCAGCACGCCAGGCCTCCCTGTCCATCACCAACTCCCAGAGTTCACTGAGACTCACGTTCATTGAGTCAGTGATGCCATCCAGACATCTCATCCTCTGTCGTCCCCTTCTCCTCTTGCCCCCAATCCCTCCCAGCATCAGAGTCTTTTCCAATGAGTCAACTCTTCACATGAGCTGGCCAAAGTACTGGAGTTTCAGCTTTAGCATCATTCCTTCCAAAGAAATCCCAGGGCTGATCTCCTTCAGAATGGACTGGTTGGATCTCCTTGCAGTCCAAGGGATTCTCAAGAGTCTTCTCCAACACCACACTTCAAAAGCATCAATTCTTCGGCACTCAGCCTTCTTCACAGTCCAACTCTCACATCCATACATGACCACAGGAAAGACCATAGCCTTGACTAGACGAACCTTTGTTGGCAAAGTAATGTCTTTGCTTTTGAATATGCTATCTAGGTTGGTCATAACTTTCCTTCCAAGGAGTAAGTGTCTTTTAATTTCATGGCTGCAGTCACCATCTGTAGTGATTTTGGAGCCCAGAAAAATAAAGTCTGACACTGTTTCCACTGTTTCCCCAACTATTTCCCATGAAGTGATGGGACAAGATGCCATGATCTTCGTTTTCTGAATGTTGAGCTTTAAGCCAACTTTTTCACTCTCCATTTTCACTTTCAAGAGGCTTTTGAGTTCCTCTTCACTTTCTGCCATAAGGGTGGTGTCATCTGCATATCTGAGGTTATTAATATTTCTCCCCGCAATCTTGATTCCAGCTTGTGTTTCTTCCAGTCCAGCGTTTCTCATGATGTACTCTGCATATAAGTTAAACAAACAAGTGACAATATGCAGCCTTGACGAACTCCTTTTCCTATTTGGAACCAGTCTGTTGTTCCATGTCCAGTATACTAACGCATATATATGGAATTTAGAAAGATGGTAATGATGACCCTATATGCGAGACAGCAAAAGAGACACAGATGCAAAGAACTGTCTTTTGGACTCTGTGGGAGAAGGCAAGGGTGGGATGATTTGAGAGGGTAGCGTTGAAACATGTATATTATTGTATGTGAAGTGGATCGCCCGTCCAGGTTTGATGAATGAGACAGGGTGCTCAGGGCTGGTGCACTGGGATGACCCTGGGGGGGATGTGATGGTGAGGGAGGTGGGAGGGGGATTCTGGATGAGGAACATATGTGAGCCCGTGGCTGATTCATGTTGATGTATGGCAAGAACCACCACAATATTGTAAAATAATTACCCTCCAATTAAAATAAATAAGTTTTTTAAAAAAGAATGTGTGCTATAGTAGTAGCATTAATTTATTTATTTCATTTTTATCAGTGCATAAACATTGTTCAAGATTTTTCTAACAAGGATTTGGGAAAACCAGGGTCACCTGTTAGAGATTTGTTACCTAATGCCAGAAAGTAAGGAAACCCAGAAACTGTTCTGAACCTTTGAAGAATTGGAAGACTGTAACTATTCAAGACACAATTGCAAGTTAGATGAACCAAAAGAAGTACTGAAGTTCTGGGTGTCTTATCCCCTCAGAAGCCAGCTCACCCTTGCTCTCCACTCTAGTGACAGTACCCTACTTACAAACCAGGTCCTTGTCAGATCCTCCCTCAATATCCTGTGGTATACTTACCATTCTTACTTCTACCACCCTCTCTACAACTCAAAATGTCCCAATAAACAGGATCGAAATAGATTTTTCAATCACTATGCAACACAGAGCATTATTATTGGATAAGAGTCATGTCATAGGTTGCTGTGCTCTGGTACATCTAGCGATGCAGCTAATAATCAGAGTCATTTGTGAACAACATGCAGGGAACAAGCATATATATGTTCATGAGCACATTCATTCAGTTGAGTCTGGTAGGCAAAGATGGGGGCAACTCCAGGAGTGGTTCAGGTTGGCTTGCTCCCAGGTACGTGGTCTGTCCTGAAGACGGTGGCGAGTATATGTGTCACTACAACTGGTGAATCCACAGAACATGGACCCTCATCGCCTATTCTTGCAGACTGAATTGAAGGTCTATCTTAATTATAGTTATCTATTCTGATTTGTCAGAGAAGGCAATGGCACTTCACTCTAGCACTCTTGCCTGGGAAATCCCATGGACAGAGGAGCCTGGTGGGCTGCCATCTATGGGGTCGCACAGAGTCGGACACCACTGACGGGACTTAGCGGCAGCAGCAGCAGCAGCATTCTGATTAGTAGCATTTCATGTAACTTCAGTTTTAAGGAGGAAGTGGTGGTTGAAGTTTTCAAAATTATTTCGTCTAATAAATAGATGAAAAATATTTTTTATTTTCATAGGGAAAACGTTTCAAAAATCCGACATAAGTAATTAACCTGGTTACAGTTCTTATACTATAACTGAGTGACAGCTTTAGTTTGACTTTATTATCCCTATAAACAGAACAACAAATTAATTTATTGTGTTTTGCTGCTATTTAGAAAAAGATATTTCTTTATTCAGACAAAGGGCTTGCCTATTGTCACAAAGATACATATCATTTGTCACCACCATGGAAACCAGTGAAATTGAATTTGAAACAAATTCAAACTAAATTTGAAACTCATATATACTACTTTCCATTTTTTCATAAATTAATTTTTAGAACAGTTTTAGGTTCACAGCAAAATTAAGCAGAAAGTACAGAGATGTCCATATATCCTTGCTCCCTCACATACACAGACTCTCCCATTATCAATATCCTCCCCCCAACCTCTGGTGAGGTATATTTTTTACAACTGATGAACCTACATTGAAACATGATTATCATCCATAAGCTTACATTAATGAACTCTAATGTAAATGATAGATTATAGATGATAATGGTGTTTCAGTTGTAAAGCATGTACCTCTCCAGTGGGGATACTGATTTACATTAGGGTTCAATACTGGTATTGTATGGGCTTCCTAGGTGGTGCAGGTGATAAAGAACCTGCCTGCCAAAGAAGAAGACAGTAAGAGACCTGGGTTTTATCCCTGAGTCAGGAAGATCCCCTGGAGGAGAGCATGGCAACGCACTCCAGTATTATTGCCTGGAGAATCCCATGGACAGAGGAGCCTGGCTGGCTACAATCTATGGGGTTGCAAGGAGTCAGACATGACCGAAATGACTTAATATACACACATGCATTGGTGTTGTGCATTCTATGGGTTTGAACAAACATCTGACATATATCTGCCATGAGAGCATCACAAAGAGCATTTTAACTGCCCTAAATATCCTCTGTGGTCTATCTATTCATATCTCCTTTCCATTGAAACCCAGCAATCACTAGTTTTTTCTTACTGTCTCCATACTTTTGCTTCTTTCAGAATGTCATTGGAATCATACAGTAGGTAGCCTTTTCAGACTGACCTCTTTCACTCAGAAGTACACTTAAATTAAATACAGTTGAATTAATTTCATTCATTTTTATTGGATGATATTGGTGAAGGTGATGATAATGACAATTCTACAGTAGGATGCTGTGCAGTGTTATATAAAAAGAATACTGAATAGAATTTTTTTGTGTTGTTACTATAATTTTTTACACAATTCATAAGTAATAAATGTCACAAATGATATCCCAGCAGGACACAACATGAACCCAAGGGAAATCTCTGTCTTCTAAAGACACAGAAAAACTTACTTGCTCAGCTCTTTCAAAAACACAGAAAGCCTGTCATGCAACCTGACATTATGTCACATAACAGCTTTGATATCTGATTACTAGAAATATTTAGTGATATTTATGCAAACTGATCAACCAATAATCTACAGTATCTATCTGATTAAAAACACAATACATTTGCTTTCTTTACATCATTGTTGTTTTGTAACTCCAAAGGGAAAAATTATCACCCTCATGCTAAAATTACAACCACCAGAACATTTTCCTACTAATGCTGTTGATTGCTTTAGGCTTATGCTTCAATCTACTTACATTTCCTTCTTTCCTATAATAATGATTTATTTTTATAGAGAATAAGACATGTCATTTAAAGAAATCCTATGTGGAGAAATTAAGGGATATATATGAAATGTCTTAGAATAACATAGAATTTTAGGTATGAGGTGAGGAGACAATGGTAAGCGCTATTATCTGTGACAAGTTAGTTCTATGAAGCTTGAACTCTCTCAATTTTTATTACCAGAAGTTATAAGAACAATGCCTAAATGTCTGGCCTTCAGCTGCTATAAAAAATTTGACAAGATAAAACTCTAAAATCTCACATTCCTCTCTATTTGTATGTCAAAGCTATAATACTATATAAAGTTCCTCACCATTGCATTCATCAAACAGCTTCATGCTGAGAAATCCTCAGGATGACAAGGACTTAAGAAAAATGGAAACAATGTACAGACATCCTCTATTGTAGATATGGGAATCTGATGCTGAGAAGGAGGCTTAACTTGAGAATCTTTAATTTTTACTAACAATAGAAATCGCTGTCTCAGTTTGGAATTATTAGACTCTTTTGTTTCAAACACTGGAGTAATCGAAGCAGAATGGTATATATAGTCAGTCACTTTGTGACAAATGTGAAGCAGTGACAATACTTTAACACTTCTTGAAATCACGTGGAGTTACTGTGATCTCCATATGTACAAAAGGAATCTTGATCCTTCTACTTTGTTCTCTACATTGATTCTCAGATATGACTGGGAAGTTTTTACAAAATGAAGATTCCTGGACCTTCATCTGTGGGCTTCCCTGAAATCTCAGTCGGTAAAGAATCCACCTGCAATGCAGGAGACCCTGGTTCGATTCTTGGGTCAGGAAGATCCGCTGGAGAAGGGACAGGTTACCCACTGCAGTATTCTCAGGCTTCCCTTGTGGCTCAGCTGGTAAAGAATCTGCCTGCAATGCGGGAGACCTGGGTTTGCTACTCACTCCAGTATTCTGGCCTGGAGAATTCCATGGACTGTATAGTCCATGGGGTCACAAACAGTAGGACACAAGTGAAAATTCAAAATTTGTTGTTTGAGATACAGAAATATCTATACATGTTTTTAATTTTCATGTAATATTTTCATGAAGTTAGCACATTAGCAAGAAGAATGAATGGACTTCGGATATAAATTGATTTTTTAACCTAGAAATTAAATCTATCTCTTCCTGGAGACTTGTATTCATTTGAGGTAGCTATGTTAGCTCTCTCATTTCTCTTCTCTTCTGAGCTTTCTCTTAATTATTTCTGTGTGACCATTTCCAACCTGGAAATTCTTCTTAATAGAAAAGATGGAAAGATCAATCAACTTATGTATTTTTGTCTATTCAAAAATGTCTATCAAGCAGCGCCTGTGTTCCAGGCACTCATGTGCACATTTTCAAATCCACAAACCACAATTGTGTTACATGCTATATGGGAAAATGCAACAAGCACTATGCCAGGTAAAAGAGACAAAGAATGCTTTCTCTACCATTATAACAAACCTTCTCCACTAAGATGCAAGGTAGATTTGTGTCATACATTTTAATTCTTATCTGAAGTAAATAATTCTGATTAGCCTGAGTTTATTTAAGATTAGACTCCCTAAAATGACAAGTTTTACTTGGTAAAGTAATCTGCAGTTAATTGAACCAAACACAATTTTAAGATTCATGGTATATGGTTTTATTATCTTATCCTTTATTATAAAAGGTAGGTTTGGCATTATTAGTCATTTGGAATTTGTTATTAAAGTTTATGATATTAGTGGTTAAAATGCAGTAACAGGGCATAAATGTAAATGAATCTGCAACTAATTAGTTTTAGGATTTATAGTAGTGTCAAATTTGGAGACCAGTGCTTTCCTAGTTTTTCTTTAAAAATTCTATAATCTTTTTCCCTTCACTCATAGGCATACAATCTTACTATGATATAAAGATTGCTTTAATGGTTAAAAGATATCAGAAGTACAAATATGTTTTCTCATGTAAAGTTTATAGTTTAAACTACTAACAACAGATCTAATTTCCCAAACAAATGTTAAGGAGAATTGTTTTTCCAGAAATTTTAACCTGGAAGGAAATACAACTTAACATATCATGCTTGGGTGCTAAGTCGCTTCAGTCCTGTCCAACTTTTTTCAACCCCATGGACTGTAGCCCACCAGGCTCTTCTGCCCATGGGATTCTCCAGACAAGAATACTAGAATGAATTGCCATTCCCTCCTCCAGGGGATGTTTCCAACCCAGGAATCCATCCCACCTCTCATGTCTCATTGGCAGGCAGGTTCTTTACCACTAGTGCCACCTGGGAAGCTAACTTATCATACTCTTATTCAATAAAATGTCACAAAAGAAAGGAGAGTAATGCAAAAGTTGATAATGAATTTTGAGTGAATTTGGGGTAAAGAGTGACATTTTAATTAGATATCTTAGGATATCCCACATTCAAATCCAAGCGGTTTTAGTCACTTAGAATAACTTGAAAAGGGAAATCAAGGCTAAAAATATTATTCCATTTCTCATTACATTTACTGTAGCATAAAAAGTAGTAACACAGAAATTAGAGCCCAATTGTCTCGGTTTAAGTTTTGGCTCCACCTCTTCTAGCTGTGTGACTGGACCAGTTACTTCTCTGCGCCTCAGTTCTCTCTGCTCTAAAATGGGCACCAGACAGTGCCTACCCCCACATACTCGTGAGAATTAAGTGAGTGCCCACACATGACAGAGCGCCCATCTGTACAGAATCGGCGTCCAATAAATGTAACTTATAATTATTGTTGTCTCTAGTACTATTTTCTCTAGTTCAAAAAATGGTTGGGAAGATTTGACTTCTTTGTAAAAACAGCTTTTGTTAGCTGTCATTTAACGGGCTAAGGGCATTAAAAAAATTTGGAGAAGACTCTTGAGAGTCCCTTGGACTGCAAGGAGATCCAACCAGTCCATTCTGAAGGAGATCAGCCCTGGGATTTCTTTGGAAGGAAGGATGCTAAAGCTGAAACTCCAGTACTTTGGCCACCTCATGTGAAGAGTTGACTCATTGGAAAAGACTCTGATGCTGGGAGGGATTGGGGGCAGAAGGAGAAGGGGACGACAGAGGATGAGATGGCTGGGTGGCATCACTGACTCGATGGACATGAGTCTCAGTGAACTCCGGGAGTTGGTGTTGGACAGGGAGGCCTGGCATGCTGCGATTCATGGGGTTGCAAAGAGTCGGACATGACTGAGTGACTGAACTAAACTATGTAACTTCTCTTTGTTATCTTTATATTTTATGAACACAATCATAAATGTTTATTACCTTACTTCCATTTCACAGTAATTGGAGAAATTAACTTCTCAAAGTGCCTTAATTTCTCCAAGTGCTTTGGAACTAACTCTCTTAAATGTCCTTAAAATTATTGAGAAAAAACAAATCAGAGTAGACTAAACCCAAACATTTTTTGAGTGTCACTGTACAACTGTATCCATGGTTTGAAGTTTCAGGCATACAAAGTCCATGCTGAATGTATAACTTACCTATACTTGCCACATCTCACATTAGCACTCGTGTCACAGTGAAAGCAAGACCTCTGTCTTCAACCAGACATTTCACCAGGATATGCCATTAGTCAAAAAATGTAAGCAAGGGTCAGACATCTCAATATAGCTATCAACCCACTGAAGAAACAATACAAGTGCATGTTCCATGAGTCCATGGAACTAAACAGACAATGAGCATTAACTCCTTTCATTTTCTTTTTTTTTTTTTTAATTTTTTATCTTAGTTTTATTTATTTATTTATTTTAAATTTTATTTTATTTTTAAACTTTACATAATTGTATTAGTTTTGCCAAATATCAAAATGAATCTGCCACAGGTATACATGTGTTCCAATTAACTGAACTTTAAGGACATTTAAATAATCATATTTTAAAATATTTTCCAATTAAATTTATTCATGTTGATTATTAAGAACACTTAAAAGTGCATACACAAATGAAAGAAAAGCAAAAATCATCTGCATGCTCACAACCCAGAGATAAAGTTATCTGCTCACCCAACACACACTCCCTTGCCTCCCCAAGCCCAGGCATTTGGTCACACAATATAACCCCACTCTCTGGCTACCAGTAATTAAAGCAGGAGTCAATTAGGCTGATCTTGGTTAATCATAGTCCCTTCAGCAGGAATTTATATGTGAAGGCAAGAAATTTCAGAGCATTTGCTATATTCATCTTTTTTCCATAAAGACTTTAATAAAACATTTTCAATGTTTAAAATGTTTCTCTCTTTTATTAAAAATTCTTACTTCTTATGGATTGAGTCAGGTAGATTCATTACTCATAGACATTCGAGTTCTCCACAGATATATTCACAATTTTGTAGTTATTGATTTTGCTATGTCTCTTAATTTGAGCTCATAATTAATAAGCAATTTTCAAGGTAAATTTCTCATGTGTTATGTATTAGTTTAATTGTAGTAGGACATTTTTCTCAAATCTCTGTGAAACATAGCTTTGGCTTTGTCTGTCACAGAGTTCAAGCATCTAAGAATCCCCCACCCCATTTGCTAAATGATCTCAGCCAGAATGCTGAGCTATTCAATTTTTCCATAAAAGATATCATATGATGTTCATAAATATCCAAAGTTATAAGTGAGTACCTAAATATTTTGGCTAACACTAAACATCTAGATACTTAGAAATATTTGAAAGAATATACACGTTTTCAAATTGTTATACAAAGACACTTTCTGTCCTTCTTCCATTATTCAATCTATTTCCCTTTAGATAATTAAAATTTTTCTTGACTAAATTTGTGAGGTTTGGAAAAGAAAGTAAGTTTGCTTGGCTTAAACCTCTTTGGGGCTAGCTGCTCCAAGAGCATGTGGCCTCTACCAAATAATTTCAGCTGGAGAAGTTCCAAGTGTTTCTTCATCACCAGACCTGAAAGCCAGTCATTCTCTGTCTGGGCTAGTGGGTCTACAATGTATGTGGTAATATAATAACTGCCACCATGATTTTCTGGTAAATCTGCTCTGCAGTTGAGTTCTGGACGAGATTTCTCAAAACACAACTGTGAAGCCCTGGAGGGTGGCCACAGACCCAAGTCAAATTCAATTTGTCTAAAGAGTTTGTGGCTCAGATGGTAAAGAATCTACCTTCAATGCACAAGATCCAAGTTCAATCCCTGGGTTGGGAAGATCCCCTTGCAGAAGGGAAAGGCTACCCACTCTGGTATTCTTACACGGAAAATTCCATGAACAGAGGAGCCTGGCCAGGCTACAGACCATGGGGTCACAAAGAATCGGACATGAATGAATGACTAACACTTTCACTTTCAAGAGTTTTTGGTTGATCTCAAAACACAAAGAAGAAATAATGCCATTATCATATCAACAAACTCCAACATAAATATTTGTAGCTAATCAGTCTTGTCTCATATAACTACTTCTAAAGAATGCATTGTTCTACTGAAATTATTTACTTTAAAAACTTCAAATCTCTTGTGTAATGCCATTACACTTTAGAAAAGGATGGACTGTCAAGATACAGTTCACAGACTACTTTCATTTCATTTAATGTTAACCAACAAAAGAGAAGACTCTACACATGGACATCACCAGATGGTCAACACTGAAATCAGATTGGTTATATTCTTTGCAGTCAAATATGGAGAAGCTCTATACAGTAAGCAAAAACAAGACTGGGAGCTGACTGTGGCTCAGATCATGAACTCCTTATTGCCAAATTCAGACTTAAATTGAAGAAAGTGGGGAAAACCACTAGACCATTCAGGTATGAACCTAAATCAAATCCCTTATGATTATACAGTGGAAGTGAGAAATAGATTTAAGGGGCTAAACCTGATAGATAGAGTGCCTGATGAACTATGGGCAAAGGTTTGTGACACTGTATAGGAGACAGCAATCAAGACCATCCAAAGAAAAAGAAATTTAACAAAGCAAAACAGCTGTCTGAGGAGGCCTTACAAATAGCTGTGAAAAGAAGAGAAGTGAAAAGCAAAGGAGAAAAGGAAAGTTATACCCATTTGAATTCAGAGTTCCAAAGAATAGCAAGGAGAGATAAGAAAGCCTTCCTCAGTGATCAATGCAAAGAAATAGAGAAAAACAATAGAATAGAAAAGACTAGAGATCTCTTCAAGAAAATTAGAGATACCAAGGGAACATTTCATGCAAAAATGGGCTCAATAAAGGACAGAAATTGTGAAGCAGAAGATATTAAGAGGAGGTGGCAAATATACAGAAGAACTATGGGGGAAAGATCTTCATGACTGAGATAATCACAATGGTGTGATCACTCACCTAGAGCCAGACATCCTGGAATGTGAAGTCAAGTGGGCCTTAGGAAGTATCACTACGAACAAAGAGAGTGGAGGTGATGGAATTCCAGTTGAGCTATATCAAATCCTGAAAGATGATGCTGTGAAAGTGCTGCACTCAATATGCCAGCAAATTTGGAAAACTCAGCAGTGGCCCCAGGACTGGACAAGATCAGTTTTCATTCCAATCCCAAAGAAAGGCAATGCCAAAGAATGCTCAAACTACCGCACAATTGCACTTATCTCACACCTTAGCAAACTAATGCTCAAAATTCTCCAAGCCAGGCTTCAGCAACACATGAACCATGAACTTCCTGATGTTCAAGCTGGTTTTAGAAAAGGCAGAGGAACCAGAGATCAAATTGCCAACATTCTCTGGATCTTCAAAAAAGCAAGAGAGTTCCAGAAAAGTATCTATTTCTGCTTTATTGACTATGCCAAAGCCTTTGACTGTGTGGATCACAATAAACTGTGGAAAACTCTTAGAGATATGGGAAAAACAGACCACCTAACCTGCCTCTTGAGAAACCTGTATTCAGATCAGGAAGCAACAGTTAGAACTGGACATGGAACAAGAGACTGGTTCCAAATAGGAAAAGGAGTATGTCAAGGCTGTATATTGTCACCCTGCTTATTTAACTTCTATGCAGAGTACATCATGAGAAACGCTGGGCTGGAGGAAGCACAAGCTGGAATCAAGATTGCCGGGAGAAATATCAATCACCTCAGATATGCAGATGACACCACCCTTATGGCAGAAAATGAAGAAGAACTAAAGAGCCTCTTGATGAAAGTGAAAGAGGAGAGTGAAAAAGTTGGCTTAAAGCTCAACATTCAGAAAACGAAGATCATGGCATCTTGTCCCATCACTTCATGGGAAATAGATGGGGAAACTGGAAACAGTGTCAGACTTTATTTTTCTGGGCTCCAAAATCACTGCAGATGGTGACTGCAGCCATGAAATTCAAAGATGCTTACTCCTTGGAAGGAAAGTGATGACCAACCTAGATAGCATATTCAAAAGCAGAGACATTCCTTTGCCAACAAAGGTCCGTCTAGTCAAGGCTATGGTTTTTCCAGTGGTCATGTATGGATGTGAGAGTTGGACTGTGAAGAAGGCTGAGTGCCGAAAAATTGATGCTTTTGAACTGTGGTGTTGGAGAAGACTCATGAGAATCCCTTGGACTGCAAGGAGATCCAACCAGTCCATTCTGAAGGAGATCAGCCCTGGGATTTCTTTGGAGGGACTGATGCGAAAGCTGAAACTCCAGTACTTTGGCCACCTCATGTGAAGAGTTGACTCATTGGAAAAGACTCTGAGGCTAGGAGGGATTGGGGGCAAGAGGAGAAGGGGACAACAGAGGATGAGATGGCTGGATGGCATCACTGACTCGGTGGACGTGAGTCTGAGTGAACTCCGGGAGTTGGTGTTGGACAGGGAGGCCTGGTGTGCTGCGATTCATGGGGTCGCAAAGAGTCAGACACGACTGAGCGAATGATCTGATCTGATCTGATCTGAAGGATAGTCTATTTGTTTACAGAATTTCTGTATAGATTGAATGATCTGAAGTAGCGTTGTTAGAAGTAAAAGAACCATTTAAAGCTGTAAGCCATTTAGTTTTCTCTGTGCACTTTAAGGAAACATACTACTTTGACAGAAGCTTAAAAAACTTTTATACAGTTATGAATCTAACTTTTTCCCACAATCATTTTATGTTCACTTTTTCTAACAGTAATTGTTCACCCTCCTGGGGAGGTGGTGAAGTAAGCTGGCCAGAAGAAGCATAGCATGCCACTTCACACTGGGCTTGAGTCACGTCTTGGTTCACTGGGTTTTGGGGGCAGTTATTACTTGTTAAAATTTTTTTTTCTTTTTCTCACAGGAACCTTGTCATTTTAAAATGTGGTATTTTATTCAAATATTGTCGGACAGGAAAAAGCACAATACTAAAAAACATGAAAAATATTCGGTGAAATCAATTTGCTTTTAAAGACTGTTAGCTGAAGGAGCAATGGCAAATTATTTTTGAAAGCCTTTTGGTTAGCACTTTTGCAACTACAAATAGAGATTATGTTCGACTTTCTATCACAGCTTTGATCCACAATGGACTATTAAAAAATCCTAATGATTAAGCAATGTCCATTGCAAAAATGACATAAAAGGGAGAAATATTTTACTTACAGTAAAAGTTTAAAACATTCATGCCATAGTAATTAGTTTACCATGAGTCTAAAATTACACGTAAATATAAAACACTTACATATCATGAGCTATATATATCTTTCAGACTATTTCACATTTCAGACTTCATAGGTATGTCCACAATGTAATATATCCATTAAAAGAAATGACAAGTAATTTTCAACCTGAATCACTTGGTCATTTATTCTTTATACTAGATATAAAGTAGGAACAGCATGATAGGGTAAGGAACACAAATTTGTAAATCATGTGGAAAATTTTATAGCACATTGTTGAATAAAGAAACCAGAAATCAGAAACAGCAACGGAAAGCATATGTGAAGACACGGTGTGTGTGTGTGTGTGTGGGTGACTGAAATGATGATACATATTTTTTTAGGAAAAAAGTCTAAATGTGGACACTGCAAAATCACAAATTTTACACAATATTATTGTGTTTAGTCAGATTTTGAAATGTAATTGAAGAGATTTTAATCTCACTACATTCATAACAAAGACAGTGGCATTTTAGACCCCTTATTTGATCCTGAATACTGGAATCAAGATTGCCGGGAGAAATATCAATAACCTCAGGTATGCAGATGACACCACCCTTACGGCAAAAAGCAAAGAGGAACTGAAGAGCCTCTTGATAAAGGTGAAAGAGGAGAGTGAAAAAGCTGGCTTAAAACTCAACATTCAGAAAACTAAGATTATGATATCGGGTCTCATCACTTCATGGCAAGTACATGGGGAAACAATGGAAACAGTGACAGATTTTATTTTCTTGGGCTCCAAAATCACTGCAGACGATGACTGCAGCCACAAAATTAAAAAACGCTTGCTCCTTGGAAGAAAAGCTATGACCCACCTAGACAGCCTATTAAAAAGCAGAGACATCACTTTGCCAACAAAGGTCTGTCTAGTCAAAGCTATGGTTTTTCCAGTAGTTATGTATGGGTGTGAGAGTTGGACCATAAAGAAAGCTGAGCACAGAAGAATTGATGCTTTTGAACTGTGGTGTTGGTGAAGACTCTTGAGAATCCCTTGGACTGCAAGAGATCAAACCAGTCAATCCGAAAGGAAATCAACTCTGAATATTAATTGGAAGGACTGGTGCTCAGGCTGAAGCTCCAATACTTTGGCCACCTGATGCAAAGAGCTGACTCATTTGAAAAGACCCTAATGCTGGGAAAGATTGAAGGTGGGAGAAGGGGATGACAGAGGATGAGATGGTTGGATGGCATCTCCAATTCAACGGACATGAGTTTGGGTAAACTCTGGAAGTTGGAGATGGACAGGGAAGCCTGGCATGCTGCAAATCCATGGGGTTGCAAAGACTGGGACACAACTGAGCGACTGAACTGAACTGAAAAGCCTTAAAAAATGGCTACAATGATGATAGAAGAAAAAGACCAGGGGAACTTTTCAGGAATTTTTCTGAATATAAAATAAACTATTTTATATTAATATTTTAATTTACCCATATTTATTTTTATTCACTTCAGGCAAAAATATAAGTTTAAAACTATCAACATATATAGAGCCTTTCCAAAATAGCTCCTTGTAGTTAAACATGTCAAAAGATTTTTGTGTTTTTTGGGGGCAGTAATTAAGTGAGAGCACAGGTTGATTAACAGAGCTATAAGTAGAAAGACAGTAGTTTTTGTGATTATTAGAATCATGTGTTAAATATGAATGACCTAATGGGTCCTAATAAATCTACATACCAAGGCTAAAGATTTTCTACTAATTAGAAAATAATAAAATCAATTCAATAAAATATATAAAGTGTGAAAATGATCTTTCAAAATTGTTTTGAAAATATTTAATTGACAGGGGAAATGTAAAGAGAAGCATGCTGAAGAATTGCTTCAGTGGTCTCATAAAAATAGGCTGCAAGTATATCTTGGTTCTAAAATCACTGCGGATGGTAACTGCAGTCATGAAATTAAAAGATGCCTGCTCCTTGAAAGGAAGGCTATGACAACTCTAGATAGCATATTAAAAAGCAAAGACATCATTTTACCGACAAGGTCAAAATTATGCTTTTTCCAGTAGTCATGTACGGATGTGAGAGATGGACATAAGGAAGGGTGAATACCGGAGAATTGATGCTTTTGAACTTTGTTGCTGGAGGAGACTGTTAAGAGTCCCTTGAACTGCATGGAGATCAAACCAGTCAATCCTAAAGGAAATCAACCCTAAATACTCATTGGAGGGACTGATGCTAAGCTGAAACTCCAATATTTTGACCACCTGATGCAAACAGCCAACTCATTGGAAAAGACCCTGATGTTGGGAAAAATTGAAGGCAAAAGGAGAAGAGGGCAACAGAGGATGAGATGGCTAGATAGCCTCACCAACTCAGTGGACATGAATCTGAGCAAACTCCAGGGGGTAGTGAAGGACAGGGAAGCCTGGCATGTTGCAGTCCATGGGGTCAAAGAGTTGCCACAACTTAGAGACTGAACAACAACATATCTTGATTCTTTTGAGACACTCTCTATAAATGAGTAAAGACAAGAGTTTTTATTTGAACGAAAGTGTTATCATCCAGCACAGGAATACAACAAATACAAACTTCATAAAAGCAGAGTGGAGGTTCTTAATAATGGGATAGCACATTTTGACAGAGGAATGGTTGGGAAGTCCCCACCAAACTAATGCACCTTCAAAAGCTATCTTTTCTAATTCAGTATCTCCATTGTCCAAAAACAGAAAACAACAGCAACAACAAAACCTATCAAGCTTGTGCATTGACACATGGGCAGAATTTCATTTGGTTTATTGTCTTGCTCAAACAATCCAATCATCACATCTTTTACCCAGATGAAACAAATGCTTTTGTCTTTAATATAATTTGCTACCGTGGTTAAGAGAGACTTCAGTGACATTGAAGTTGTATTTCAGTTTTAGGGTTTTTTTCCTTTTCAATAGCAATGGAGGGATAATAAATTGATCTCAGTCAAAATAACTCATTTTGTCAAATTATGATAATAAGGAGTTCATGAAAGGTAACAGAATGACAACCTTGGGAGAGTAAGGTTTTTAACTCAATAAATGTGGGCAGTTGTGTTTTTACTGCTTTGTATGTTATGTTTCTATTTTTCTTGTTTAGTATATCCTTTGTAGCACTAGTCTCATTGAAAGCTCAGGAAGCAGACAGAATATGAATGCTGTTTTGTCAAATAAAACATTGTCTATTCTTAATGAGGACAAGCGTTAATTTACTGATCTCCAAGCTTTGAGCACAGGACTCAAAGTTCCTGGTTCAGATTCACTGATGTGGATGAACAAAACAGAGTCACACTGGACAGTCTCTGGAGTACCTCATTCAAATTATTCTTACCCTCAGCTTAGTTTAAATGGTAACATTCAGCACTTTCAAAACAGAAAAACAGTGTAGAAACTGCATTGGAGTCTGTGGACAAGGAAATCATTCCAGTCACACCAGTTGCCCTTTCCCCTTTTTTCACCCTCAACTGAATGGTGTGAGAAGCCAATAAACACCGTAATTTCCTTGGTTTGTACATGGCCCTATGTTTACCCACGGACTTTATTTTGAGGTACAATTTTTAAATAGGTAACTTAGTTAAAGGAGCTTCCCTGGTGGCTCAGTGGTAAAGAATCCACCTGCCAGTGCAGGAGACAAGGGTTCGATCCCTGGGTCCAGAAGATCTCCTGGAGAAGAAAGTGGCAATCTACTCCAGTATTCTTGCCTACAAAATCCCATGGACAGAGCAGCCTGGTGGGCTACAGTGCAGGGGTTTGTAAAGAGTCAGACATGACTAAAGCTAGCATGCAAGCACACACACACTTTGTTTTCTGATTCAAAACTGGGCAACCTGGACTAATAATAGGACAACCAGAGTAAATCATATAATTATGTAAAATCTGTGCCATGCTGTCATGGTTTAGAGAGGGTTAATCAAGATTGCCGGGAGAAATATCAATAACCTCAGATATGCAGATGACAACAACCTTATGGCAGAAAGTGAAGAGGAACTCAAAAGCCTCTTGATGAAAGTGAAAATGGAGAGTGAAAAGGTTGGCTTAAAGCTCAACATTCAGAAAACGAAGATCATGGCATCTTGTCCCATCACTTCATGGGAAATAGATGGGGAAACAGTGGAAACAGTGTCAGACTTTATTTTTTGGGGTTCCAAAATCACTGCAGATGGTGACTGCAGCCATGAAATTCAAAGATGCTTACTCCTTGGAAGGAAAGTGATGACCAACCTAGATAGCATATTCAAAAGCAGAGACATTACTTTGCCAACAAAAGTCCTTCTAGTCAAGGCTATGGTTTTTCCTGTGGTCATGTATGGATGTGAGAGTTGGACTGTGAAGAAGGCTGAGCGCCAAAGAATTGATGCTTTTGAACTGTGGTGTTGGAGAAGACTCTTGAGAGTCCCTTGGACTGCAAGGAGATCCAACCAGTCCATTCTGAAGGAGATCAGCCCTGGGATTTCTTTGGAAGGAAGGATGCTAAAGCTGAAACTCCAGTACTTTGGCCACCTCATGCAAAGAGTTGACTCATTGGAAAAGACTCTGATGCTGGGAGGGATTGGGGGCAGGAGGAGAAGGGGACGACAGAGGATGAGATGGCTGGATGGCATCACTGACTCGATGGATGTGAGTCTGGGTGAACTCCGGGAGTTGGTGATGGACAGGGAGGCCTGGCGTGCTGCGATTCATGGGGTCGCAAAGAGTCGGACACGACTGAGTGACTGATCTGATCTGATCTGATGAAGATTACAGATATGTAAGGGCAAGAGCAAAGTATTCAATAAAACATCCAGGCCAATATGAAAGCTATTAGCTATGACAACATTCCCATCCCAAAGAAAGGCAATGCCAAAGAATGTTCAAACTACCACACAGTTGCACTCATCTCACCCACTAGCAAAGCAATGCTCAAAATTCTCCAAGCCAGGCTTCAATAGTACATGAACCGTGAACTTCCAGATGTTCAAGCTGGATTTAGAAAAGGCAGAGGAACCAGAGATCAAATTGCCAACATCTGCTGGATCATTGAACAAGCAAGAGAGTTCCAGAAAAACATCTATTTCTGCTTTATTGATTATGCCAAAGCCTTTGACTGTGTAGATCACAACAAACTATGGAAAATTCTGAAAGAGATGGGAATACCAGACCATCTTACCTGCCTCCTGAGAAATCTTATGCGGATCAAGAAGCAACCGTTAGAATCAGACATGGAACAACAGATTAGCTCCAAATCAGGAAATGAGTACGTCAAGGCTGTATATTGTCATCCTGCTTTATTTAACTTATATGCAGAGTACATCATGTGAAATGCTGGGCTGGATGAAGCACACACTGGAATCAAGATTGCTGGGAGAAATATCAATAACCTCAGATATTCAGATGATATCACCCTTATAGCAGAAAGTGAAGAGGAACTAAAGAGCCTCTTGATGAAAGTGAAAGAGAAGAGTGAAAAAGCTGGTTTAAGACTCAACACAAAAAACAAAGATCATGGCATCCAGTTCCATCATTTCATGGCAAATAGATGGGGAAACAATGGAAACAGTGACAGGCTTTATGTTTAGGGGCTCCAAAATCACTGCAGATGGTGACTACACCCATGACATTAAAAGATGCTTGCTCCTTGGAAGAAAAGCTATGACCAACCTAGACAGCATATCCAAAAGCAGAGACATTACTTTACCAACAAAGGTCCATCTAGTCAAAGCTACGGTTTTTCCAGTAGTCATGTATGGATGTGAGAGTTGGAGTATAGAGAAAGCTGAGCACCGACGAATTGATGCTTTTGGACTGTGATGTTGGAGAAAACTCTTGAGAGTCTCTTGGACTTCAAGATCAAACCAGTCAATCCTACAGGAAATCAACTCTGAATATTCATTGGAAGGACTGATGATGAAGCTGAAACTCCAATACACCTGATGTGAAGAACTGACTCCTTAGAAATGACCCTGATGCTGGGAAAGATTGAAAGCAGAAGAAGGGGATGACAGAGGATGAGATGTTTGGATGGCATCACCGACTCAATGGACATGAGTTTGAGCAAGCTCTGGGAGTTGGTGATAGACAGGGAAGCCTGGTGTGCTACAGTCCATGTGGTCGCAAAGAGTATGACATGACTGAGTGACTGAACTGAATGGGATCATGTTTCAGAAATAGACTGTGTCACTATTAGACAAATTCAAAAATAAGATCCAGATGTCAGACCAATGTAAGGACATAGGCAAGTTCAGATTTCACCAGGGAAGCAAAAAAAAAAAAAAAGGACACACATCACAGCCTTATACATTCAATTTCTAGGGCCAATTAGAAGGGGTTCAAGGAAACTAAGTCTAAGTATATGGTTTAGATAATGATAAGTGTAAAAAATATGAATGTAGTTTGAACCACACACTGGCTTCATCCTTTAATACTTGGGACATGCATCTCAAGATTCAGCATAGATGCAACTGGCTTTTAAGTTTCAATTCCAGGGAGTGAAAGTTGCTCAGTCATGTCTGACTCTTTGCAATGCCATGGACTATACAGTCCTTGGAATTCTCCAGGCCAGAATACTAGAGTGAGTAGCTGTTTCCTTCTCCAGGAGATCTTCCCAATGCAGGAATCAAACCCAGGTCTCCCATATTGCAGGTGGATTCTTTACCAGCTGAGCCACAAGGGAAGCCCCAATTCCAGGGAAGAAACAGTTAAACTAGTTTTGACCATTTTCTTAGGAGAGTAAATGACAGCTGGCTGATGATGATGCCTCCTAGACTACAACAGCCTTCTAAAGGTCACTGTAGTGACGAGAGAGGGTTGAAAAGCTGGGATTAACTAGTTAGGTGAGCAAAGAGTAATGTCTGTTAATGATGTTCAATGGGTATGTATGTTCAAAATTCAATGTTTATTGAATTTTGTCAAAAGGTTCTTCTGCATCTGTTGAGATGATTATGAGATTTTTTTATACTTCAGTTTATTGATGTGGTGTATCACACTGACTGATTTGCAGATATTGAAAAATCCCTGTACCCTGGGGATAAATCCAGCTCGATCATGGTGCACGATCTCTTTAATGTACCGTTAGATTCAGATTGCTAGTATTCTGCTGAGGATTCAATGTCTATGTTCATCAGTGATATTGACCTGCAATGTTCTCTCTTTTTTTGTGGTATCTTTGGTTCTGGTATCAGGGTGATGGTGGCCTCATAGAATGAGGTTGGGAGTATTTCTTCCTCTGCACTTTTCTGAAATAGTTTCAGAAGGATGGGTGTTAGCTCTTCTGTAAATGTTTGATAGAATTCACCTGTGAAGCCATCTGGTCCTGGACTTTTGTTTGTTGGGAGTTTTTTAATCACAGTTTCAATTTCAGTACTTGTGACTGATCAGTTCATATTTTCTATTTCTTTCTGGTTAGGTCTTAAGAGATTGTACCTTTCTCAGAATTTGTCCATTTCTTCCATGTTGTCCATTTTATTGGCATATAGTTGCTTGTAGTAGTCTATGATCCTTTGATGATCTTTTGTATTTCTGTGGTGTCCATTGTAACTTTGACTTCTTCATTTCCAATTTTATTAATTTGAACCCTCTCCTGATTTTTCTTTATGAGCCTGGCTAAAGGTTTATCAATTTTCTTTATCTTCTCAGAAAATTATCTTTTAGTTTAATCGATCTTTTCTATTGTTTTCTTCATTTCTGTTCCACTTATTTCTGCTCTGATCTTTAAGATTTTTTTCCTTCCACTAATTGGGTTTTGTTTGTTTTTCTTTCTCTAGTTGCTTTTCGTGTTAAGGTTAGGCTGTTTATTTGAGATTTTCCTAATTTCCTGAGATAAGATTGTATTGCTATTAGCTTCCTCTTAGAATTGCTTTTGCTGCATACCATAGGCGTTGAATCATTGTGCTTTCATTTTCACTTGTCTCTAGGTATTTTTTTTTATTTCCTCTTTGATTTCTTCAGTGATACATCAGTTGTTTAGTAGCATATTTTTGGCAGGTTTCCCTGGTAGTTCGGTTGGTAAAGAATCGACCTGCAACGCAGGAGATTCTGATTCCTGAGTTGGGAAGATCCCCCTGGAGGAGGGCATGGCAACCAAATCCAGTATTCTTGCCTGGAGAATCCGCATAGACAGAGAAGCCTGGAGGGCTGCAGTCCAAGGGATCACAAAGAGTTGGACATGACTGAAGAGACTAAGCACAGCACACAGCATATTCTCTAGCCTCCACGTGTTTGTTTCTTATACTTTCTTTTCTTGCAGTTTATTTCTAATCTCATAATGTGTGGTCAGAAAAGATGCTTGAGATGATTTCAATTTTCTTAAATTTATTGAGGCTCTCTTTGAGGCCTAGAATGTGATCAATCTCCAAAAAAACCAAAGCAATCTTGAGAAAGAAAAATAGAGTGTGAGGAATCAGGCTCCTCGACTTCAAACTATTACTACAAAGTTACATTCACCAAAACCCTATGGTAGTAGCACAAAAACAGACATATAGGTCAATGGAACAGGATAGAAAGCCCAGAAATAAACTGACATGCCTATGGTCAATTAATTTATAACAAAGGACACAAGACTATACAATGGAGAAAAAGTCTCTTCAATAAATGGAGCTGGGAAAACTGGACAACTATATGTAAAAGGATGAAATTATAATATTCTTTAGCATTATATGCAAAAATAAACTCAAAAATGGATTAAAAGCCTAAATTTAAGACTGGATACTATAAAAGTCTTAATAGGAATACATAGAGAAAACACTTCTTGACATAAATCTCAGCAATATCTTTTTTGAGCCATCTCCTAGAGTAATGGAAATAAAAACAAAAATAAACAAATGAGTCCTAACTAAACTCAATATCTTTGCACAGCAAAGGAAATCATAAATAAAACAAAAAGCAACCCATTGCATGGGACAAAATATTTGCAAACAATGCAACTGACAAGGGATTAGTCTCCAAAATTTACAAAAAGCACACATGGCTTAATATCATCAAAACAAACAAACCAATCAAAAAACGGAGAAGACCTAAATAGACACCTCTCCAAAGAAGATATACAGATAGACAAGAATCATGTGAAAAGATGTTCAACATCACTAATTACTGTTGTTTTGTCACTCAGTCTTGTCTGATTCTTTGAAACCCCATGGACTGAAGCACACTAGGCTTCTCTGTCCTTCACCATCTCCTAGAGCTTACTCAAACTCATGTCCATTGAGTCAGTGATGCCATCCAACAATCTTGTCCTCTGTCATTCCCTTCTGCTTTTGCCTTCAAACTTTTCCAGCATCAGGGTCTTTTCCAATGAGTTGTCTCTTTGTTGTCAGGTGGCCAAAGAATTAGAGTTTCAGCTTCAGCATCAGTTCTTCCAATGAATATTCAGGATTGATTTCCTTTAGGATGGACTGGTTGGATCTCCTTGCAATCCAGGGGACTCTCAAAAGTCATCTCCAACACCACAGTTCAAAAGCATCAGTTCTTTGGTGCTCAGCCTTCTTTAAGGTCCAGATTTCACATCCATGCATGACTACTGGAAGAACCATAGCTTTGACTAGATGGACCTTTGTTGGCAACGTAATGTCTCTGCTTTTTAATATGCTGTCTAGGTTGGTCATAGTTTTTCTTCCAAGGACCAAGGGTCTTTTACTTTTGTGCCTGCAGTCACCATCTGCAGTGATTTTGGAGCCCAAGAAAATAAAGTCTGTCACTGTTTACATTGTTTCCCCATCTACTTGCCATGAAGTGATGGGACCAGATGCCATGATTTTTGTTTTTTGAATTCTGAATTTTAAACCAGCTTTTTCACTCTCCTCTTTCTCTTTCATCAAGAGGCTCTTTAGTTACTCTTCACTTTCTGCCACAAGGGTGGTGTTATCTGCATATCTGAGGTTATTGATATTTCTCCCGGAAATCCTGATTCCAGCTTGGCTTCATCCAGCCCAGAATTTCACATGATGTACTCTGCATAAGTTAAATAAGCAGGGTGACAATATACAGCCCTTGACATACTTCTTTCCCAGTTTGGAACCAGTCTGTTGCTCCATGTCCAGTTTTAACTGTTGCTTCTTGACCTGTATACAAATTTCTCAGGATGCTTACAAGGTGGTCTAGTATTCCCATATCTTTCAGAATTTTCCACAGTTTGTTGTGATCCACACAGTCAAAGGCTTTAACGTAGTCAATGAAGCAGAAGTCGATGTTTTTCCTGGAATTCTCTTGCTTTTTCTATGATCCAACAGATGTTGGCAATTTGATTTCTGGCTGCTCTGCCTTTTCTAAATCCAACCTGTACATATGGAAGTTCACAGTTCATGTACAGTTGAAGCCTAGCTTGGAGAATTTTGAGCATTACTTTGCTAGCATGTGAGATGAGTGCAATTATGCGGTAGTTTGAACATTCTTTGGCATTGCCTTTCTTTGGGATCAGAATGAAAACTGACCTTTTCCAGTCCTGTGGCCAGTGCCAAGTTTTACAAATTTGCTGGCATATTGAGTACAGTACTAATTATTAGAGAAATACAAATCAAAACTACACGGAGGTATTATCTCACAAAGGTCAGAATGGCCGTCATCAAAAAGTCTACAAACAATAAATTCTGGAGAGTATGTGGAGTAAAGTGAATCCTCCTACACTGTCTGTGGGAATATAAATTTGGTACAGCCACTATGAAGAACAGCTTGAAGGTTCCTTAAAAAACTAAAAATTGCATGTGATCTAGCAATTCCACTCCCGGGCATATAACTGGAGAATGACATAGTTCAAAAGGTTATATGCAACCCAGTGTGCACTTCAGTGCTGTTAAAATAGCCAAGATATGGAAGCTATAAATATCCATTAATAGATGAATGGATAAAGAAGATATGGTACATATACACAATGGACTATTACTTAGTCATTAAAAGAGTGAAATAATGTCATTTACACGGGCTTCCCTAGTGGCTCAGTCAGTAAAGAATCAGTTTGTAATGCAGGAGATTGCCTGCAATGTAGGAGATGTGGGTTCGATTCCTGGGTTGAGAAGATCCCTTGGAGAAGGAAAGTGGCCTCCCGCTCCAGTATTCTTGCCTGGGAAATCCCATGGACAGAGAAGCCTGGCAGGCTACAGTCCATGGGTTCACAAGAGTTGGACATGACTTAGCGACTAAACCACCAATGTCATCTGCAGCAACATGGACGGACCTGGAGATTGTCATACTAAGTGAATTAAATCAGACAGAGGAAGACAAATGTCATATGATATCATGTGTATGTGGAATCTAAAAAAAAATGATATAAAGGAATTCATTTACAAAACAGAAACAGACTCACAGAGAATGAACTTATGGAGACCAGGCATGGAAGATGAGGGTAGGGATACACTGGGAGTTTGGGATTGACATGTACACACTTCTATATTTAAAATAAATAGCAATGACCTAGTACTCAATAGTCTGTGTAATTATTTAAATAGGAAATTAATTTGAAAAAGAATAGATACATGTCATGTATGGATGTGAGAGTTGGACTATAAAGAAAGCTGAGCACTGAAGAATTGATGCTTTTGAACGGTGGTGTTGGAGAAGAGTCTTGAGAGTCCGTTGGACTGCAAGGAAATCCAACCAGTCCATCCTAAAGGAGATCAGTCCTGGGTGTTAATTTGAAGGACTGATGTTGAAGCTGAAACTCCAATACTTGGGCCACCTGATGCAAAGAGCTGACTCACTTGAAAAGATCCTGATGCTGGGAAAGATTGAGGGCAGGAGGAGAAGGGGACCACAGAGGATGAGATGGTAGGATGGCATCATCAGCTCGATGGACACGGGTATGGGTGGACTCCGGGAGTTGGTGATGGACAGGGAGGCCTGGTGTGCTGCGATTCATGGGGTTGCAAAGAGGTGGACACGACTGAGCGACTGAACTGAACTGAACTGATACAGGTAAGTGGTTCACTTGGCTGTATACCTAAAGCTAACAAAACAATATCAATTGACTATACTCCAATAAAATAAAGATTTAAAAAAGAGTAATATCCGTGTCCAAATTTATCAACCTCTAAAGCCTATTCCCATTCACTTTGTCAATGCAGGATAATGACAGAAATTAGGAGGATCATAATTAGGAGTACATATTTGCTTGAATTCCCAACCTCTATCTGCAAATTTCTAAGGCAAATATGAAAAAGGAAAGAGTAATTGTAACAGATAGCAGGGTCTAGAATTCTCTTAGAGAAATGTCTCATTTTGATGTCTCAATTTAGTTTCATAAGAGTGATAATGACAGATGACCAATTCCCTCAATGAGTTCATGATGTCATCAAGTTTTAAACAAGAATAAGTTAAAAAATTATTTGTTTCAAAAAGTTATTTCATCACTTTGTAGAAGCCTTAGAAGATACCAGTTCAATATTACACTGAAAAAATAAGCTTACATATGTCCTACATTCTTTCAATGAACTGAAGACCCAAAATAACATCTTATAATTTCCCCCAAATTATAGTTAAATGATGATGAAAATAATCAAATGGTTATTTAAAGATAGTACATTTTTAAAACCTCCCAATACCTAGGTAAATTTAATACTTACTCAAAGATAAATTGTTGTGATACAATGCTATTCAATCTGCTAAGACTAGATTAAAATTTTTCTTTTGAAGGGCAGTCAAGTAAATTAACTTTGCATTGTCCTCTGATGTTAAATCTTCAATTTATGTCTTTAGGATCTATAGCTCACTTCTTCTTATGTGGTAAAATTACTTGGTTGAACAAAAGAATATATCTCAAAATTTAAAAATCAGCATCATCTTGTCTTTGCAATTTTGGCTGTTAAATGATTCCCATCATTACCTAAACACAAAACTAAAGAAATAGGCAATTATATTTTTAAAATATCGGTTAAATCCATTTCTTTAAATTGGACTCTTTTCATATGAATTGATTTCTCAAGAGAAAAACTATCAAATCTTCTTTTTCTATGAAAAGACTAAATCATCTGGACTTTATCATGTATTCACAAATCCAAAATATCTGAAAGTGCAGATATCACACTGTGATTGGTGAAAGAAGGCAGAATACTTGGCTTGTGACATGAAGCAGTGCAGACATGTGTGATGACTCCTGTGGTGCTGGATCAAAGGTACCACATAAGCATAGGAATGTCATGGCCATTTGTTCCATTCTCATCCCAGTGATTTATTTGCAGGTCACTGGAACATACATCAGTGGCTAAAAATATGTAGGCATATTTCTTCAGTGACGTTGCTTTCTACTATTCACTGTATTAACCATCTGTCTCCTAATGTCATCCAAACCCACACTTATCTATGTAAAGGACCATGATGTCATAATGGTAAACAGGATCTCCCCAGAAATACTTGCTCTCACCACCAGCAACACCTGAATCCCTTATAAGAATCTGTTAGCAGCTTATTGGCTTATAAGAGAAATGGAAAGATCGTTCTTAAGAGTAAGTTCACAAATATTAGTTTACCTTAAGAAAAGTCTAAACACAGAATTACTAGATTTCTTCAACTTTCACAATTGCCAAAAATAAAATTTTAAGTATATTGATTAGCTTAATTCTGAGACTTCCTACAGTGTTAGCATGAGGTCTCTCATCACTCATCTTCTGTCAGCTGATCACCTCAATAATCCATCTCTGGTTACCTGTGTAGGGACATAGGTTTTGTGCAGTATTTGTAACTCTTTCCAATTCTTATTACTGCATATTGCAATTATTTAATGTGAGACTAGTTGATGTCTGTCATAATAAAGAATTGTTAGAGAAAAAAATGCTGTCTTTTGCCACCTTCAGTCTACTACTATTCAATATCAAACAACACTTAAATCTTTCATAAAAGGGTGTAAGTAATAGTTTATGTCAACCAGAATAATTCAAACTGCTAAGAGGAACAGAAATTAGGATGATTTGGCAAAGCATGAAAAGCAAATGGGAACCAGAAAGTCTCAAGAAGCAGAGTTTAGAAAAGGTTATAAAGATATAGGAAAGTAGGAATATGATACTAGTATTGTGGTTTTGAAAATGTTTTCAAAGATAACCCAATTTTAGCTCACTGAACAACAGTATTTTGATTCAATTAGATAGCTCAGTAAATAGCAAAAACCTGTAGCTGAAAGTCCTCCAGGTAATTATTAAAAATTTTAAGTGTGTTTGAGACAATCATGTGTCTAAAAACAAAGCCAAATTTTAGTTTCTCATGTCAACTTAATATCAAGTAGACTAGAAGTAAAAAAAATATTTAACTGTTAAGACACTAACATATGTGGTTGAGAAAGATTTTTCAATTAGGATGTGTGACTTAGCTTCCCAATGTTAAGAGTAAAAGAAGGGAGAAACTAGATTCCTGTATTTAGTTCTGAGATTATTCTTTAATTCTACAGATATATCTTGGGTATCAATAAAGTTCCCAATAGTGTAAAAACATGAGTCAAGCTCTCTCTTCTTGAAGAGTTCACAACCTAATGGTGAGAGTAACACACAGGCAGTTAATGAGGCACAGATGTAGAAAATGAACTTGTGGACATGGGGTGGGGGCAGAAAGAGAGCTGGGGACAAACTGAGAAAGAAGCATTGACATATATACACTACAATGTGTAACAGTAGAGAGCCAGTGGGAAGCTGCTGTACAGCACGGAGAGCAAACAGTGTAGGGCTCTGTGATGACCAAGAGGGGTGCAATGGGGTGGTGAAAGGGAAGCTCAAGAGGGAGGGGATATAGGTATACATACGGCTGATTCACAGTGTTGTACAGCAGAAACTAATACAACATTTATTAATAAAGCAATATCCTCCAATTAGAAAAATAATAGAGTAACTAACAGGAAGTGAAACAGAGGCCAAGTGTTTACCTCTGTGTGGGGCAGTTGGTGGTGGTGGCTTAGTCACTAAGTAGTGTCCACTCTTGTGACCCCGTGGACTGTAGCCTGCCAAGCTCCTCTGTCCATGGGATTCTCCAGGCAAGAATACAGGAGTGGGTTTCCATTTCCTTCTCCACGGGATCTTCCCAATCCAGGAATCGAACCCAGGTCTCCTGCATTGACGGCAGATTCTTTACCATGTGGGGCTGTTAGAGGTTTCACAAAAATCATTTGCTAATTTTTATGAGAAGATTTACATGATGCGAATCTTGAGGTATGGTTCAGAGTGTGTTCCTACAAAGAGAACAACCGGAGCCTGGGTTAAGTAGCAGAGAATGAAGTGTTCACAAGTCATCTCATTGCTTTCAGTTTAGAACAACCCAGTTTAGAGCAGTTTTTATCTCTTTCTCTCATACAGTACCACCTAGAATTATTTGCTTTATTAGCTTTATGAGCAAACATTGAGCTGTTAAAGAATGATCAAAGTAAGACTGTTTATAGAGACCAAGGGACATTGAGGTATCCTAATGATCTGAGACAATAATACAGTTTCAATGTGATGAACTTATAAATAGGAGTCTGTATGTATCTTAGAAAACAATTAGGTCTCAAATTCTGAGATTCAAAAAATTACCTAGTCAACACTTTAATGTTGTAGTCTTGCTCTTGGATTATTTAGAATCCAATTTTTTGTGTGTACTGAAACCACCCCATGGTAGCAAGTTAGCTATGTTCTAATAATTCCTGAGGTTATTACAGTACTATTTCTCAGCAGATAATGCACTGAAGTGTTTATTTTCCAGGTCAAGAATCTTTAAGCTGCAATAGTGTACACAATGAGTTTCAGATTATTATAATGTCATTAAAACAAATTCTAAGAATATACCTACTTGTAAAATTCTAATTAGTGTGATTACTATGGAATTGGAAATTATTCTTTAAAAAAAATAAGAACTTATTTTGGAAAAAAAATCAATGGTAGAATAAGAAACTGCCAAAGTAGCCATTCAGTATGATAAAATACCATTCCCTTGTATTCTGCTGAATATGTTATTTTTCAGATTCAAAGATACCACATTAAAGATTACTTTGCTGAATTTTTCTAAGAAAAGCATGATATAAATAACTCCAAATCAACAAAAGAGGGGGAAAAAAATCTAAGAAATGTAGACAAATGAGCCAAATTAGAACCATTAAGAACTGATTTGGAATTTAGTTAGAATTATATGAGCCCATACCTCAACATAATAAAAGCTATATATGACAAACCCACAGCAAACATTATCCTCAATGGTGAAAAATTGAAAGCATTTCCTCTAAAGTCAGGAAAAAGACAAGGGTACCCACTTTCACCATTACTATTCAACATAGTTTTGGAAGTTTTGGCCACAGCAATCAGAGCCAAAAAAGAAATAAAAGGAATCCAAATTGGAAAAGAAGAAGTAAAACTCTCACTGTTTGCAGATGACATAATCCTCTACATAGAAAACCCTAAAGACTCCACCAGAAAATTACTAGAACTAATCAATGAATATAGTAAAGTTGCAGGATATAAAATCAACACACAGAAATCCCTTGCATTCCTATACACTAATAATGAGAAAATATAAAGAGAAATTAAGGAAACAATTCCATTCACCATTGCAACAAAAAGAATAAAATACTTAGAAATATATCTACCTAAAGAAACTAAAGACCTATACATAGAAAACTATAAAACACTGGTGAAAGAAATCAAAGAGGACACTAATAGATGGAGAAATATACCATGTTCATGGATTGGAAGAATCAATATAGTGAAAATGAGTATACTACCCAAAGCAATTTATAGATTCAATGCAATCCCTATCAAGCTACCAACAGTATTCTTCACAGAGCTAGAACAAATAATTTCACAATTTGTATGGAAATACAAAAGACCTCGAATAGCCAAAGCTATCTTGAGAAAGAAGAATGGAACTGGAGGAATCAACCTACCTGACTTCAGGCTCTACTACAAAGCCACAGTCATCAAGACACTATGGTACTGGCACAAAGACAGAAATATAGATCAATGGAACAAAATAGAAAGCCCAGAGATAAATCCACGCACATATGGACACCTTATCTTTGACAAAGGAGGCAAGAATATACTATGGATTAAAGACAATTTCTTTAACAAGTGGTGCTGGGAAAACTGGTCAACCACTTGTAAAAGAATGAAACTAGAGCACTTTCTAACACCATACACAAAAATAAACTCAAAATGGATTAAAGATCTAAACGTAAGACCAGAAACTATAAAACTCCTAGAGGAGAACATAGGCAAAACACTCTCTGACATACATCACAGCAGGATCCTCTATGACCCACCTCCCAGAATATTGGAAATAAAAGCAAAAATAAACAAATGGGACCTAATTAAACTTAAAAGCTTCTGCACAACAAAGGAAACTATAAGCAAGTTGAAAAGATAGCCTTCAGAATGGGAGAAAGTAATAGCAAATGAAGGAACTGACAAACAACTAATTTCAAAAATATACAAGCAACTCCTACAGCTCAATTCCAAAAAAACAAATGACCCAATCAAAAAATGGGCCAAAGAACTAAATAGACATTTCTCCAAAGAAGACATACAGATGGCTAACAAACACATGAAAAGATGCTCAACATCACTCATTATCAGAGAAATGCAAATCAAAACCACTATGAGGTAGCATTTCACACCAGTCAGAATGGCTGCGATCCAAAAGTCTACAAGCAATAAATGCTGGAGAGAGTGTGGAGAAAAGGGAACCCTCTTACACTGTTGGTGGGAATGCAAACTAGTACATCCACTATGGAGAACAGTGTGGAGATTCCTTAAAAAACTGGAAATAGAACTGCCTTATGATCCAGCAATCGCACTGCTGGGCATACACACTGAGGAAACCAGAATTGAAAGAGACACATGTACCCCAATGTTCATCACAGCACTGTTTATAATAGCCAGGACATGGAAGCAACCTAGATGCCCATCAGCAGATGAGTGGATAAGAAAGCTGTGGTACATATACACAATGGAGTATTACTCAGCCATTAAAAAGAATACATTTCAATCAGTTCTAATGAAGTGGATGAAACTGGAGCCTATTATACAGAGTGAAGTAAGCCAGAAAGAAAAACACCAATACAGTATACTAATGCATATATATGGAGTTTAGAAAGATGGTAACAATAACCCTGTATATGAGACAGCAAAAGAGACACTGATGTATAGAACAGTCTTTTGGACTCTGTGGGAGAGGGAGAGGGTGGGACAATTTGGGAGAATGGCATTGAAATATGTATAATATCAAATATGAAACGAGTTGCCAGTCCAGGTTCGATGCATGATACTGGATGCTTGGGCCTGGTGCACTGGGATGACCCAGAGGGATGGTATGGGGAGGGAGGAGGGAGGAGGGTTCAGGATGGGGAACACATGTATACCTGTAGCAGATTCATTTTGATATATGGCAAAACCAATACAATATTGTAAAGTTAAATAAAATTAAAAAAAAGAATTATATTAGCCCTAAGTTTCTGTCCTGAAGTTTTGAATAGTAATCAAGAATAAATCAAGAATGAAAAACAGAAGTATTTTTTAATAAAGTAATTATCAGTTATTTTGGAAACAGTAAATACCAACAAATTATTTACAGATGTATATCAGTAAGCTGCTTCCACAGAAATACACATACCAGACAACCCCAAAACTCAGCAGTGTATGACAGGAAGAATTTATTTCTCATTCACCTGGCAAGTTCTGGGCAGCTGTTTTCAGAGAAGATCGAGAGGGATTGTATTTAGATTATAGGTTTGTGTCTACTCCATGTGCCTTTTGTTCTCTGGAAACCCACAGGCTGCCCACGATAGGCCTTTCTCTTGGCAATGACAGAAATGCAAGAAACCAAGCGTCAATGGGTTTAACTCTGTTTTAGTTTGTGCCAGAAGACACACTACATCCTGGTGTTAAGAGCACATATGATGACTCTGGCTAGATTCAAATCCAATTCCCCACTTACTCTTTGGCCTTGCTAAGAAACTTCAAAAGGGGATAGCTTATAAAATGTAGGTACATTCCTCTCATGCTTTAATAACTATGTATATACTTGGAACACTTTGTCATTATTACTATAGTCTCAGAGTAGGTTCTGTAGGAATCTCCAGAATGTCATAGCTTATTTTCTAAGTCCCACAGATTGCAAGCTCTTTGGGTAATGGTTTCTTTCTTTCCTCCCTGTGGTTACAGAAAAGAGATGGCTGACCAGTTGACTGATGGTGTTAGGAAGTATAATGGCAGCTAGAAGACAGTAATGGCACCCCACTCCAGTACTCTTGCCTGGAAAATCCCATGGACAGAGGAGCCTGGTAGGCTGCAGTCCATGGGGTCACTAAGAGTCAGACACGACTGAGCGACTTCACTTTCACTTTTCACTTTCCTGCATTGGAGAAGGAAATGGCAACCCATTCCAGTGTTCTTGCCTGGAGAATCCCAGGGACGGGGGAGCCTGGTGGGCTGCCATCTATGGGGTCGCACAGAGTCAGACACGACTGAAGTGACTTAGCAGCAGCAGCAGAAGAAGACAATAAAGTTGTTGCAACTTTGAAGTTAATGAGACCTCCATGAAAGCCAACCTCCAACTCTAAGTATTGACCTGAAAAATTGCACTCACAACATGAAGGATGACACATCTCCTGAGATGCTATGGCCCCAGAGTGTTCACATGACAGAACAAAAGAATAACTATTTTCTTTAAATGGATGACATTGGTTAAAAACTCAAATGGCTAGTATAAATCTTTCAAAACTTATGCAAAATCCAAAGAAAGCACATTTCTCACTGACTCTGAGTAATAGTAGCTTAGAGATAAAAATCAGCATTTGAATGAGACCCATAAGTATGGATGTGCTTCCCAGGTGGTGCTGTGTGTGCTTAGTAGTTCAGTCGTGTCCCACTCTTTGTGTGTGCTTAGTCCTTCAGTCATGCCCCACTCTTTGCTACCCAAGGACTGTCCATGGAATTGCAGGCAGATTCTTTACCATCTGAGCTACCAGGGAGGGAAGCTCTCCAGGTGGCGCTAGTGGTAAAGAATCTACCTGCCAACACAGGAGACCCAGAGAGGTGGGTTTGATCCCTGAGTTGGGAAGATCACCTGGAGTAGGAAATGGCAACACACTCTAGTATTCTTGACTGGAAAATTCCATGGACAGAGGAGCGTGGCAGGCTACTGTTAGTCCATGGGTCCCAAAGAGTCGGACACAACTTTGAGATTGAGCATGTATGCATGCTTTTGTGCTATTAATATATTTATTATCTAGCCCTTTCAGAAAGTTTACCAACCTCTGATTTAAACAGTGGGTTTTGGCATAAGTTAATTTCTTTGTTAGTTTGATAGGTTAACTATTTTTTTCTCAAATAATTATTGAAAAAATAGATGCAACCTAACAGTCTAGTGGGCCTTAGGAAGCATCACTATGAACAAAGCTAGTGGAAAGGATGGAATTCCAGTTGAGCTATTTCAAATCCTAAAAGATGATGCTGTGAAACTGCTGCACTCAATACGCCAGCAAATTTGGAAAACTCAGCAGTGGCCACAGAACTGGAAAAGGGCAGTTTTCATTCCAATCCTAAAGAAAGGCAATGCCAAAGAATGCTCAAACCACCACACAATTGCACTCATCTCACACCCTAGCAAAGTAATGCTCACAATTCTCCAAGCCAGGCTTCAGCAATATGTGAACTGTGAACTTCCAGATGTTCAAGCTGGTTTTAGAAAAGGCAGAGGAATCAGAGATCAAATTGCCAACATTCAGTAGATCATCGAAAAAGCAAGAGAGGTCCAGAAAAACATCTATTTCTGCTTTATTGAATATGCCGAAGCCTTTGACTGTGTGGATCACAATAAACTGTGGAAAATTCTCAAAGAGATGGGAATACCAGACCACCTGACCTCCTGAGAAATCTGTATTCAGATCAGGAAGCAACAGTTAGAACTGGACATGGAACAACAGACTGGTTTCAAATAGTGAAAGGAGTACGTCAAGGCTGTATATTGTCACCCTGTTTATTTAACTTCTATGCAGAGCACATCATGAGAAAAGCTGGGCTGGCTGAAGCACAAGCTGGAATCAAGATTGATGGGAGAAATATCAATAACCTCAGATATGCAGATGACAACAACCTTATGGCAGAAAGTGAAGAACTAAAGAGCCTCTTGATGAAAGTGAAAGAGGAGAGTGAAAAAGTTGGCTTAAAGCTCAACATTCAGAAAACGAAGATCATGGCATCCGGTCCCATCACTTCAGGGCAAATAGATTGGGAAACCTTAAAATCGGTGGCTGACTTTATTTTTGGGGACTCCAAATTCACTGCAGATGGTGACTGCATTCACAAAATTAAAATATGCTTACTCCTTGGAAGGAAAGTTATGACCGACCTAGACAGCATATTAAAAAGCAGAGACATTACTTTGCCAAAGAAAGTCAAGGCTATGGTTTTTCCAGTGGTCATGTATGGATGTGAGAGTTGGACTATTAAGAAAGCTGAATGCTGAAGAATGGATGCTTTTGAACTGTGGTATTGAAGAAGACTCTTGAGAGTCCCTTGGACTGCAAGGAGATCCAACCAGTCCATCCTAAAGGAGATCAGTTCTGGGTGTTCATTGGAAGGACTGATGTTGAAGCTGAAACTCCAATACTTCTGCCACCTGATGCAAAGAACCGACCCATTTGAAAAGATCCTGATGCTGGGAAAGATTGAGGGCAGGAGGAGAAGGGCATGACAGATGATGAGATGGTTGAATGGCATCACTGACTTAATGGACATGAACATGAGTTTGGGTAACTCTGGGAGTTGGTGACGGACAGGGAGCCTTGGCGTGCTCCAGTTCATGGGGTCGCAAAGAGTCAGACATGACTGAGCGATTAAACTGAACTGATGCTTTGTGAAATTGGAAATTTGAATATTTTTTTATAGTAACCTAGCACCATCTTGTGGAATATTACATAAACTGTCAGAAAATTTTATTGAACTACTGTTGCTGAGAATGTGGCATGCTTTGGTCTAACTTCTAAATTTTACTGAAAATAATGTGTAAAAAAAAGTCCAATGTTTTGAATAAAAATAATTTATAAAAGTTAGAGAATATCTTACCCAAATTAAGATTATTAATTAACCTTATCCAGATTATTTTCTGGATAAGGAAACTGGTCTTCCATAATCAAATAACTTAG
Organism: Bos taurus; assembly: GCF_002263795.3. Taxonomy (NCBI): domain Eukaryota; kingdom Metazoa; phylum Chordata; class Mammalia; order Artiodactyla; family Bovidae; genus Bos; species Bos taurus. The sequence goes on from NC_037329.1 coordinate 97,171,265, forward strand.
TATACTTCCATAGTAAGTTTAATAGTGGAATTTTAGAATTTGTCTATGAAAAATGAAGGTGCATTTATATATATGAGCATGCATGTTTAATGTATGGAGTTACAATTTTAGTAATACTTTTTAAAAAAATCAATTCAGGAAATTTTAATAGAACTTTTTAGTTATAAGAATTTTAGATTTACAGAAAAATTGCAAAGGTAGTAAGTAGGGCTAATTTTCATAGACAAAAATATGAAATTACTTACATGGATACCAAAATTGTAGAGATGAAGTTATTTGGGTTATCATGTTCAGTTCTGCACATGTAGATCAGGAGGAACAGAGAAAAACTGGAACATGTTAAGAAGAATAATTTGCAAATAGGTAGATGAGATAATGTGATTCAGCAAACCATTCCACCCAATAAGCTGCGGAGGGGACTGGGGGCTGATAATTGTGGAGAAAACATGGTACCAGATTAGGAAGTGAGGCTTTACGTGTCTCAGTGGCTGCTCTGGGAAATGTGGGTTATGCTTCATTTCATGCAACCGTTAAAGTAAGAATGAGTTCTGATGGACCAAAGGTGTAGGAAGACAGTTGTTTCATGGCAAAGCACATCATTCTAACTGAAAACAGAAAGAGCAATCTGATGAGTAATGAGTTTTCTGTCATAAGGGATACTCATTCAGAAACATCAGACTCTCCTTCAGAGTTTGGTATGGCAGGGGATACTGTTCAATAGAAAGTTAAGAGACGAAATTTGCTCCTGAAACCACTATTATATATTTGAATTTTTATATTTGTGGTATAGAAATACAAGTGGGATGTAGGTGATTCCCAAACCATGACCAGCAAAGGGTGCTCATTTAAAGGTTAAGTGTATTCTGATGTATCTTGTTAGATAGATGCCACTTGTGTCTCACTGACCAGGAAGGGCAGACAGGAGGAAATCTGTGGGACATTCTGGAATTTTTGAACATGCTCAGACCTGATGAGGATGTTCTGGACTCTGCTGGTGGAAAATGTCGGTCAGTGTTTCTCTAAGAAACCAAGGAGACCAGAGCAACTGTTCCAAGAACATCCCTTGCTTTCTCATTGACATTTCCTGAGTTGAGATACTATGAAATGTGGAACTTCATAAAATCCAACGCTGAAGACAGTTATTAACATCATAGGATGACTTTGTATCATAACGATAAGAGCAAGGATTTCGTCCTAGTAGGCAAATTTGATTTTTAGTGCTTTCAGTCTACTGTTTTAAATCCAAGTGTGCTGAGACCCATTTTCATGTCTACCACCCCTCACAGGATTACCTCAGATGCTCAGTTATATGCTTTGCACACTGTGACTCTGCATACGAGGCCATCGCCCACTGCCACGTGCATGCCCTCATCACCCTGCTCGGGCTTGTACACACAAGGTCGTGCTGCCCCACTGTGGGGACGCCATTCACACCGAGTCCTCAGGGTCAGATGCTCCACACTGGGTGTGCAGGGTCACCCTGCTCAGCCCATTCTGACTTCCATCCTGTGCCTTCCTCCCACATGCATTTCTTCCTCACCCTGAGTGGGCTGACTCGCCACATCAGATCTCTTCCCTGCCCGGATTCTCTCCTAACTCTCCTATGATACTGCTAGCTTAGGGCCCTCTGAGTTCAGCTTCCTTTTGTCTTTGTTCAGGCTCTGCACCAAGCTGCCCTTCAAGGCAGATGGCCTTGTATTCTTTAGTCTCTCTCTCTTCCTCTCTCTCCCTCTCTCTCTGTCTCTGTCTGTCTGTCTCTCTTTCCTCCCTACATTTCACTGCCCTGTCTAAAGCTTTAGGACTAAATTGCTCTGGAAAAATATTTAGGAATGAAAAGAAAGGGAAGAGAAAGGAAGAGGAAGAGAAAGCACACAGCTGGTTTGGTTCCACAATGCAAACAGCAACAATGACAGAATCAACGACAGATTTAGGAAATGAAGTGTTGTAAAGGCACATGTTTATATATAGAGGTTATTTATATACAAACTGAGTGTTTGTAAATTGGAAGTCAAACGATCAATGTATTCCACTGAAAACGCTCCCAAATTAACTAAGACAATGCTGTCAGAAAGAATAATGTATCCAGGAAAAACATCAGAAAGGATAATGTAACCTGAGTCCACAGGTCTCTATAAATAAACCTTACCAGTCAAATCTTCAAAGTTAACTTTTAGCATATAAATGGTATGCACTCTCAGAGCAAAATATACCTTTTCCTAATATGAGAAACTATATATTTTGAGTAAAATAGAAAAATAATATTCAATAAAGCATTTATCACTGAAGTTTCTAAGCCAATGAAAGTTTACATATGACTTCTCAATGCCATTCTTATTTCCGTTCAGTGGTAAAACATGTCTAATTCCCATCTTTAGCATATGTCCAACTCTCATCTTTAGTGCAATCAATTGACTATTTACACTTCATCAAAACTCTAGGCAACACTGTTTGCTATTTCTCTGATTGAACTGCATCTCTTATACTAAAACTCACGTTTAATTAGGTATGCATTTTGGAGAAAGCTGTTTTTAATGTTCCATCTACTTTCCTGATGTCACTCACTTGAAAAATCAATTCAAGAAAGGTATTGTGAGTAATTTTTAGTATTATCTATTAAGTTTTACTGTACTTTTTATAGTTAAGAACTTAGAATTAAGAACTAACTTAATGACATCTGTCAGAATGTGTACTTCTCTGAAAGCTTCACTGTTAGCATTTTTTCCTATTTGCACTTTTTATTGCTTTGTGAAAGCCTGCCTAGTTAGTCAAATAAATTAAATTTAAGTATTTTTGTAAATTGCTTAAATATAAGTTGTATTTTGTAACTTTTAAAAGGTATATAACTGTTAAATAAAGGAAAATAAAAATACTTTAAATTCTCTGGAAAAAATTAAAATATAAGGCAAACAGCACCATCTACTGATAAATCTACTTATTTATAAGACAGCTTAATTTTAATTCAATGAAAATTAAAGACAAAAATGACAGGAAATATGATTCTATTTATTCTGTGGCCATTCCAAAGATTTTAATTCCTAGTCTGTTGTTGATGGTTGTTATTGATACAATGCAAAAGAAAATAAGATCCATTTTATTAGAAAGAGGTTTCAGTGTGCCAGCTACCAGCTTATTGCCTCTCAGTTCCAAATCCATTCCATTCTTGACTGTATGGCTTGTGGAGCTGAATCTTAAAATCATTTCTCTTTCCAGCCATCTAGATGGCATCATGAGGGACACAGCAGGGTAGGAAGGACCGTCTCTTATAATTCCCCTGTGCTTTTCTTTTTTTTTTTTTTCCTTTCTTGCTTCTATAGCATTCAGCTGACAAGTGGGACACACAGCTGAACTTACTCCCAGTGAGCTTCCATGACACATCCATGGACTTCTTCCCAGAAAGTTCTGCAGGCAGCACAAGCGACTTCTCAGCAAGTCCAGCAACACCCTCCCTGGGTGACTGCCAGCAAGAGCAAAAGATGGGCTCTCTTGAAACGTACACAGAATTCTTACTAAAATAGACTATATCCTGAGCCTTAAATAAACTCTCAGTATATTGGAAACAAATGAAATCATGCAAACTATTTTCTCTGACCAAAGTGGAATTGAATCACAAATTAACAAAGGAGAGCTATCTGCAAAATTCCCAAATGTCTAGAAAAGAAATGATATCTCTAAACAACCAGATGTCAAAGAAGTTATAAGAAAAAATTTAAATATTTTGAGCTGAATGAGAATGAAATACAACATATTAAAAATTTGTGAAATATCATCAAGGCTGCCAGTAATTGGTTGTGCACCTATTTGAGACAGCCACTTAAACTCTCAGTCTCTTCATTTACCTGACCACAGTTAGCTGGCTGAGTTGGGTCTCTTCCAACTTTGAGTATTTATGAATTTACAACATGAGAAAGCATTAAATTTGAAAACACAATCTCAATAAAACTTTATAGGTCATAGTGTTAGCGGAAAATTATGATAGATTTAGAATTTTAATTTCCTTATGAAGTATCAACTGAAATGGAGTTTTAGTCTAGGCTTGCCATTTTTACTTCATTCCTCAAAACCTAAAGCCCATATAGTGTTGGCAGACTAACAAAACACTCATTGTCATATAACCTCAGGTGCATTAGTGAAGTAAGACACTCTATAATGTCCTTTGTAATCCTACCACTGAAAAAAATGTCCAAACATACAGAAATACTTCAGAAATAGGTGCCCTTGTTACTTATTGTCAGACATAGAAAATTATGATTTTGTATTTGTAAATTAGATTTTATTTTCTTTTGGGTAAAATAGTTCAAACTCACATTTCAAGTTTTGAAAAAAAAAAAAAAAACAGCAGCCTAGAGTTCTTATTGTGTGCATATTAAGTTGCTTCAGTCGTGTCTGACTTTGCGACCCTATGGACTGTAGCCTGCCTGGCTCTTCTGTCCTTGGAATTCTCCACGCAAAAATATTGGAGTGGGTTGCCATGCCCTCCTCCAGGGGATGTTCCTGACCCAGGGATTGAAGCCACATCTCTTATGTCTCCTGCATTGGCAGCCAGGTTCTTTACCACTAGCACCACCTGGGAAGCTCAGAGTTACCACTAGCTGTAGCTAAAACTGAGCTGTAATATGATAAAATAAAATATTGCAAAATAAATTATTCATAAAAATTGAGTTTAAAAGATAACTATTTTTTTTCAGATAAGACTCTCTGGTTGGAAAAAAAAATTGCAGTAGTATAAGCTTGGTCTGATATTTTGAAATTTGCTTAGTAAAAAGCCTCCAAGCTCTTGTCTGCTCTGTCACTGAAGAGGATGAAAAGCTTAAAGTACAGCAAGTACAGGGCAAGAGTCAGGGCAACTAAAAATAAAACACCTTATTAAGCCTTTATTGACTTGAATTAGCTAAAGGTGCTAGGTGCGCCAAGTCCTAAGCAAAAACAGTCATTATATACCCTTAAAATCAGATGTTATCAGATAAGAAGTAAAAAACCACTCCAGCTAGAATTGCCACTCATTCTAGACTGATGCTAACAATTACATAATTTTAGAAAATTAATTTATTTTACCTTGCTTCGTAAACACTGATTTGTAAAATAAAGACTTCTAGTCCTAAATTTCCTTGGTCTGATGACAATAGGCATTTTCTTTCTTTTAAAGTTTCTTCTTACATCATCTCTTGCTTAAGCATTATGTGGCTTATGCTATGATTTAATAATCATTTTATTTGTTTATCACTCCTCCCATGGTGAATCTAGGACTTCTCAGCCTCCAAAACCGTGAGAAATAAATTTCTGTTTATAAGCCACCCAGTCTATGGTATTTTGTTATAGCAGCACAAATAAACTATGCTATGCTATGCTCAGTCGCTTCAGTTGTGTCCGACTCTGTTTGACCCCAAAGACGGCAGCCCACCAGGCTCCTCCGTCCCTGGGATTCTCTGGGAAAGATCACTGGAGTGGGTTGCCATTTCCTTCTCCAATGCATGAAAGTGAAGTTGCTCAGTTGTGTCCAACTCTTAGCGACCCCATGGACTGCAGCCTACCAGGCTCCTCCGTCCATGGGATTTTCCAGGCAAGAGTACTGGAGTGGGGTGCCATTGCCTTCTCCGACAAATAGACTAAGATAATTAAATTATTTAATAATTCCAAATATATATACAGATCCTGTTTTTTGAGTACTGTAGAAAGACATTTAATAATGGGCCAAAGAACTCAATAGACATTTCTCCAAAGAAGACATACAGATGGCTAACAAACACATGAAAAGATGCTCAACATCACTCATTATCAGAGAAATGCAAATCAAAACCACTATGAGGTAGCATTTCACACCAGTCAGAATGGCTGCTATCCAAAAGTCTACAAGCAATAAATGCTGGAGAGAGTGTGGAGAAAAGGGAACCCTCTTGCACTGTTGGTAGGAATGCAAACTAGTACATCCACTATGGAGAACAGTGTGGAGATTCCTTAAAAAACTGGAAATAGAACTGCCTTATGACCCAGCAATCCCACTGCTGGGCATACACACCGAGGAAACCAGAATTGAAAGAGACACGTGTACCCCAATGTTCATCACAGCACTGTTTATAATAGCCAGGACATGGAAGCAACCTAGATGTCCATCAGCAGATGAATGCATAAGAAAGTGGTGGTACATATACACAATGGAGTATTACTCAGCCAATAAAAAGAATACATTTGAATCAGTTCTAATGAGGTGGATGAAACTGGAGCCTATTATACAGAGTGAAGTAAGCCAGAAAGAAAAATACCAATACAGTATACTAATGCATATATATGGAATTTAGAAAGATGGTAACAATAACCCTGTATGCAAGACAGCAAAAGAGACACTGATGTATAGAACAGTCTTTTTGACTCTGTGGGAGAGGAAGAGGGTGGGATGATTTGGGAGAATGGCATTGAAACAGGTATAATATCATATAAGAAACGAATCACCAGTCCAGGTTCAATGCAGGATACAGGATGCTTGGGGCTGGTGCACTGGGATGACCCAGAGGGATGGTACGGGGAAGGAGGTGGGAGGGGGGTTCAGGATGGGGAACACATGTACACCCGTGGCGGATTCATGTTGATGTATGGCAAAACCAATACAATATTGTAAAGTAATTAGCCTCCAATTAAAATAAATAAATTTAAATTAAAAAAAATAAATTTACTTTCAAAGAAACAAAAACATTTTAATTGAATATCTAAATATCATAACCTGAACTAAACATCATACCCTAAGGTACCATGCTATAAGTAAGGATGCACATTTGTGGCATAAAGTTACAGAAAAATTTAAGCAACCGAAGAAAATCAAACCTATTTAACAGAAGAGAAACATCATATCCCATTCCAGTATAAATGGTGCCAAAATTATGGTATCCAGACCTCTAAGATTAATGTTTAATTTTGATCATTCTAAATGGGCCCATTCATATTAACTCAGTTTAGCTGAGTGTGAGAAATAATGACCTGATTAGTATCAATCCTTATAACAATGCCTTAATTTAAATATCACTTTATAAAAACATGCTAAGATTGAATATACGATAAAGCACATAGATAACTGGAACCAGATTTCCCTAGATGGATTTGGGTCCAACACTTATAAACTGTGTCAACTTTGGCAATTTATTAAAATTTTTTCTACCTTGCTTTCCTCTTTTGAAAAATGAGGAAAATCATCCCTTTGTTGAAAGATTGTTGTGAGAGTCAAGTTGTTATATGTGAAGAACTTATAACCATGTCCAGCATGAGAAGTCTTAGGTGTTTTTACATGAATTTCTTATTTAGCCTAGAAAACAAAACAAAAACCTTAGCGGAATTTGTTGTTTAGTGGCTCAGTCATGCTTGACTCTTTGTGACCCCATGGACTGTAACCTGAGAGGCTCCTCTGTCCATGGGATTTCCCAGCGAAGAATATTGGAGTAGGCTGATATTTCCTTCTCCAGGGGATCTTCCCAACCTAGGGATCGAACCCATGTCTCCTGCGTCTCCTGCACTGACAGGCAGATTCAGTGATAATCTGACAGGCTTAGATTACCACTAAACCGCCTGGGAAGCCCCTTAGTGGCGTTAGGATGCTGTTATTCTCCATACACAGAGAAGAGGACAAAACTAGAGATTGTCTCTTTACAAAGAGTCAGGGAGTTCCAAATTAGTCCATGTCAGAAAACTGTCAAGAAAAAGGTTGTAAATAAATCTAACCAACAGCTTAAGTTTGACCCGGAGCAAAGACTGCAAGCTTACGTTTCTAATTAAGAAAAAAATACGCATAACATTAACCTTACATGGCTTTTCTTTATTATGCTTGAAACGTGTTTATATTGTGTCTGTTTTTCAATTTTTTTATACAAAATGTATTTACTGAGACATATTTTCGTTGAAGACTATGTAGAGCCTTTGTTCACATTGCCTGCTTTCTTCCACAACCCCCAGCCATTCCATACTCACCCTAGCTTGCTCTGTTCTCACAAAAAATTGTAAAACTTAATTGATAGAGTGATAATTCTTTCAGAGGTCCTGTACGCCATGTGCTTTACATAAAATATTTATCTTACAATAAACCAATTAGGAAGATAGTAACTTCATTGCACAGATAAGAACTCCCAGGCTCAGAGATGTTCAATAATACGTTGAGAGTTGTGAGGCAGTGAAGGAGAAAGTGAGGTTCTGATCGCTGTGTCCTCATTACAGAGAGCGTTCTTTGCAAGATGAAACGCAGCCTCTCAAAGACTTTAAAGAAAAATCTACTCTCGCCATCACCAGGTCTGTTTCTCTACTCCCCCTTTTACAAATAATCATCCTGAATTAACTGAACAATGTAAAAAGTTGTTATATGAGTGTTGCATTACAGTTACATAACACCTATATGCAGAAAAAAGTTAAAAAACAACTGAAGGGCATTAGGAAAACATGTTCTTTGACATTTCCAATTCACCCTATGACCACTGCCATGCAAATAGCCCAGGGTAGCCTGCTGAAGGCTGAGAGACATGTCATTAGCATCCTTGGCTAATAGCTATTCAAGGACAGCCATAGAATGCCAATAGGAGCCAATTTGCCTCAATGCTTCCGCTGCAAACACTTTAGGACTGTAGAGCATACATTTGTCCTGCAGAGGGCACCAGTGACCCAGACAGCAGAATTTAGTGCCTCTCATACGACAGCCTTGGAAGGAAAAACTCCCCTTACCCCGTGTACTGGCTTTGGACTGTGGGGGTCACTGAATGCCAATGCTACCATTTCCTCTCCTGGAGATCTGAGTATCATTTAAGACTTTCATGGCAGAGTTTTCACATTTTTATCAAATATTTGATAATCATCTATTTTGACATATGATGAAAAGTGAAAGTGAAGTCGCTAAATCGTGTCCAACTCTTTGTGATCCCATGGACTGTACCCTACCAGGTTCCTCCGTCCATGGGATTTTCCAGGCAAGAGTACTGGAGTGGGTTGCCATTTACTCTGCCAGAGGATCTTCCCGACCCAGGGATCCAATTCGGGTCTCCCGCATTGTAGGCAAATGCTTTACCGTCTGAGCCACCAGATAGATATTATTTATATATCATACATTTGCATACTGTAGTTACATTGAAAACTCTGCAAACTGTTTAGATCATTGTTTTTTTATTTTTAGAGAAAATCAACATTTTTAGAATATTGGGATGCACTTCAAGTTCTAAAACCATTCAATCCCCAGTATTATAATACAAAAATGCTAATAGTGAAACTTCCTTATTTTACCCTTCCCAAAAGACCTAGCTGATCTAGTAGAAACCCCAATTCACATACTTAAATACTGTTAAATTGCTTTTTGTAAATATATTTCTTCCTTATTAAGCTAACATCCTTTTATTCACTCAGGTTGTTTCCTAGGAAGGGAATATTAAACATAAGAGCAAAGCTGATGAAGTGTATGCTCTTTGGCATCAAACTGACCTGGGTCTAAATTCTACTTCTGCCACTTAGTAGCTGTGTAGCCTTGAGAAGTCACATTACATCTGTGAGCCTCAATTCTTTCATCTGTAAGTAAAAATAAGGGTACTTGCTTCACATAACATTGTGAGAATCAAATTACATAATGTACAGAAATGCTTAGCACAATGTTAAGTGCACAGAATATGTGCTGAGAAAAAAATGGTTATATAACTGATTAGATAGATCATATTGATTTGTAACTAGCATGGTAGTAATATTTGTGTGGTGCTTGTTGCAGGGAGGACAAAAACTTTGATATGTGTCACTTACTCTAATATATGAACTATTCAACATTTTATATGGTTTTTAGCAAAATCTTCAACCCCAAGATTCACTTTCAAAGAAGAAAATATTTTTAGGGCAAGTCAGAGTGTAGTTATTTAAATATCTATTTGCAAATAAAATATAACTTCCAAAATACTAGAAAAATTTATTCTCTTGGAATTTTTGCAAGATTAATCCTTATAATTTGAACATTTGATTAATAATTGAATACATTTATAATTTGATAAATGATTTAAATAGTTTATAAAAATAATTCATTAATTAAATATAACTATAGCTGAAGTTATGTCTGATTTATGAAAAAGTGTGAATTCCCAAACTTTCACCAAGTTTGGAACAATCTATTATTAAAATAAGGGCTTCCCAGGTGGCGCTAGTGGTAAGAACCTGCCAGCTAATGCAGGAGATAAAAGAGATGTAGGTTCGATACCTGGGTTGGGAAGAGCCCCTGGAAGAGAGCATGGCAATCCACTCCGATATACTTGCCTGGAGAATCCCATGGACAGGAGCCTGATGGGCTACAGTCCATAGGGTCGCAAAGAGTTCGACACAACTGAAGCAAATCTGCACACATTATTAAAATAAGAATGTTAAGTAGGCACTTATAAGCTTGAGTTCAATCCAACGATCATGAACTGAGCAAAATAAAGAAAGTTTATAATCATCAGTTAGAGCAAACCACATTAACTACCTGTCAGTAACATTTATGCATCAAATTATAGGCCATTAAAATAAAACTGCAAAAATTGTAAATGGGATTAGATAGAAACAAAATAGTCGGGAATAATCTCATCTCTGTGAGCTCAGCACAAAGAGAGATCTAAAACAGAGAATCCAAATTAAAAAAATGACTGAGCAGGTCTTACAGATAGGTATCATAAACTGAAAATTAATTGATGCATTTTAGTTTTCTATAATTATCCATGACATTTCCAAATACTATTTTCAAAATAAATTGCTAGTAAATATAGAAAAGTACATGTTAACTTCACTATTATGTTATTGTTGATCGTAATATTAACAAAAATATAAGTAACAGAAATAAAATTGGCAATTAACATACAACACCTATAAGAAAACTTTTTCAAGTAATTGAGGGGCATAAGGAAGACTTACTCTTTGAAACTTTCAGTCTTCCCTGTGACCACTGCCACGTGAATGGTGCTGGCTGGCCTACTAATGATGAGAGATGTCCCTATCATCACGCCAGCTAACACCAATGACCAGATATAGGAATGAAAGTATTCTAGGCAGTCCAGCCCCAGCCAACCTGCCAGCTGACCCCAGAATAGTCATGTGGTTGATGCATTAAAATGACAAACATTTGCTGTGTTAAACCACCAAAGTTTTGTTTGGTTTCTTACACAGCAAAGTCTAACTGATACAAGACTTAGGCAAGAACAAAGACAGGCTCACACTCTTTCTTCTGACATGACCATTTTTGGGCATAGGAGAAACGCACAGCTTTGCCCTGCTGAACTTCTGCGTGTAGCACAATTCTGAAGCTACAACAACCTCCCTTCTATCAGCCCCAGAAAGGCAGCCCAAGACTTGCCCTTGGAGTTTTCTCAGGCACGGGTCAGACGGCCAAAGGAAGGGAATGTACTGAGTTGGCCAAAAAGTACATTTGGACTTTTCCATACCATTTTAACAGATGAATCCGAACTTTCTGGCCAACCCAATATTAAGCTCTCCAAGTTCTTTTCTTGCATCCCCATTATTTGCCTGAAAAAGAAAAAAGGAAAAGCACTTTGGTTTTTGCAGTTTGGAAAAAACTGTAGAACAGCAACACTCTATTCAAAAATTCTATTTGAATTTCTGATCTATTTTCTTAGACTATCCAAGATCTGTTAGAGGTAAGTAATCAACCAATGATGGAAACCAATATTCTGATACAACCTTTTTTATATCTCATGTCTCACTGTGGGTTGTGCATCTGTCATTATAATGCCTCAGCCAAAATTGGGTCTAAAATAGTTCCATTATAATGTCCTTTATCATGATTTTATAGAATCTTTGCAAAGAGGAGAACTTTGCCGTTATGTTCAAAATGAAGATGCTCTAAAGAGAAATTATGGTGTGTTATTTCTTATTTAATCTGGCTATTGTTCCTTGTGCTTCTCTGTTCAAAATCCTACTGCTAAACCCACAAGTGCTCCATAATCCTAAACCCACTGTTTCATTTCAGTCCTCCTATCACTCAACTTCTCAGGAGTATTAAACACAGTAGAAATAGTTGGCACAGTTGGTTTGCAGGACACAAAATGATCCTGATTTTCTTCCTACTTTGTAAGCTAACTTTGCTCATCTTTGTTGAATTTACCACCTCCTTCTGATCTCTAAATGTCGGAGTTCTCTAGGTCTTTATCTCCTCACTGTCATTAAACTCTAAGTGATCTCATACAGTAACATGACTTTAAATACCATCCATACACTAGTGATTTTCACATTTATATGCCCTGTTCTGTCCTCCTTTTCTGACTTAATTGTCTACTTGATATCTCTACTTGGATACCTCATAGTCATTTCACAAATAATATGTCAAACACAACTTGATCCCCTTCTATAAATCTATTCTTTACTTTTTCTTCTATATCTCAGTAAATAATACTGTCATCTGTTGCTCAAGCTAAAACCTTTGACATCATCTATGAGTCTCCCTTTTCTCTCTTCCCCATCATTTCGTAACAAAATTCTACTTTCAAACTAGCCAAATATAACTACTTCTTATCAATTTCCTTCCTACTACCTTAGTTCAGGTCACTATGTCTCACACTCAGATGATTGGGTAGTGAGGGTAGTAACTCCTAAAAACATCCAAGTCACTTCCCTGCTGAAAATCTTCCAATAATTTTTCTTAACATATAGGAAAAAAACCACAAGTCTTTCTACAGCCTTTCAGACCATATGTGCTCTGATCAACCTATTCAATTCCATTTGTTGCTTATCCCCATTTGCTCACTATTGTTCAAGTCATAGTGGCCCTTTCTGGTTCCAGAACATATCAAACCTGTGCCTGAGTGAGGATTTGCATTTGCTGTCCCATCTGCCTGGAACTGTTTTTAAATTAATTTTTATTAGATTATAGTTGCTTTACAATGTTCTGTTAGTTCCACTGTACAGCAGAATGAAACAGCCATACATATACATATATACACTCTTTTTTAGATTTCTTTCCCATTTAGGTTATCACAATGCATTAAGTAGAGTTCCTTGTGCTATTCAGTATGTTCTCTTTAGTTGTCTAGTTCAGTCACTCAGTTGTGTCTGACTCTGCGACACCATGGACTACAGCACGCCAGGCTTCCCTGTCCATCACCAAATCCCAGAGCTTGCTCAAACTCATGTCCATCAAGTCAGTGATGCCATCCAACCATCTCATCCTCTGTCATCCCCTTCTCCTCCTGCCTTCAGTCTTTCCCAGCATCAGGGTCTTTCCCAATGAGTTAGTTCTTCACATCAGGTTGCCAAAGTATTGGAGTTTCAGCTTTAACATCAGGACTTCCAATTAATATTCAGGACTGATTTCCTTTAGGATGGACTGGTTGGATCTCCTTGCCATCCAAGGGACTCTCAAGAGTCTTTTCCAACACCAGAGTTCAAAAGCATCAATTCTTCAGCACTCAGCTTTCTTTATAGTCCAAATCTTACATCCATACATGACTACTGGAAAAACCATGGCTTTGAATAGATGGACCTTTATTGATAAAGTGATGTCTCTGCTTTTTAATATGCTGTCTAGGTTGGTCATAGCTTTTCTTCCAAGGAGCCAGCTTCTTTTAATTTCATGGCTGCAGTCACCATCTTCAGTGATTTTGGAGTTCAAGAAAACCAAGTCTCTCACTGTTTCCATTGTTTTCCCATCTATTTGCCAGAAGTGATGGGACTGGATGCCATGATCTTCTTTTTGAATGTTGAGTTTTAAGCCAGCCTTTTCACTCCCCTCTTTCACTTTCATCAAAAGGCTCTTTAGTTTTTCTTCACTTTCTACCATGAGGGTGGCATCTTTTGCATATCTGAGGTTATTGATATTTCTCCCAGCAATCTTGATATTATTAATATCAAATTATTGATATTTCTCCTGGCAATAGTATCAATAGTATATATGTATTAATCCCAATCTCCCAATTTCTCTTATTCCTCTCCAACCCCATGGAATCCACACATTTGTTCTCTGTATCTGTGTCTCTATTACTACTTTGCAAATAAGATCATCTATACTATTTTTCTAGATTCCACATATGTGTGTTAATATATGATGTTTGTTTTTCTCTTTCTGACTTATTTCACTCTGTATGACAATCTCTTAGTCCATTCAAGTCTCTACTAACGACCCAGTTTCATTCCTTTTATGGCTAGGGAAAGAGCGGAAACAGTGTCAGACTTTATTTTTGGGGGCTTCAAAATCACTGCAGATGGTGATCGCAGCCATGAAATTAAAAGACTCTTGCTCCTTGGAAGGAAAGTTATGATCAACCTAGATAGCATATTCAAAAGCAGAGACATTACTTTGCCAACAAAGGTCCATCTAGTCAAGGCTATGGTTTCTCCAGTGGTCATGTATGGATGTGAGAGTTGGACTGTGAAGAAAGCTGAGAGCCAAAGAATTGATGCTTTTGAACTGTGGTGTTGGAGAAGACTCTTTGAGAGTCCCTTGGACTGCAAGGAGATCCAACCAGTCCATTCTAAAGGAGATCAGTCCTGAGTGTTCTTTGGAAGGAATAATGCTAAAGCTGAAACTCCAGTACTTTGGCCACCTCATGTGAAGAGTTGACTCATTGGAAAAGACTCTGATGCTGGGAGGGATTGGGGGCAGGAGGAGAAGGGGATGACAGAGGATGAGATGGCTGAATGGCATCACCGACTCAATGGATGTGAGTCTGAGTGAACTCCGGGAGTTGGTGATGGACAGGGAGGCCTGGTGTGCTGCAATTCATGGGGTTGCAAAGAGTAGGACATGACTGAGCAACTGAACTGAACTGAACTGAATATTCCATTGTATATACATACCACATCTTCTTTATCCATTCCTTTGCTGATGGATATTTAGGTTGCTTCCATGTCCTGGTGACCGTAAACAGTGCTGCTACAAGGGCTTTCCTGGTAGCTCAGTGGTAAAGAACTGCCTTCCGATGCAGGAAATGAAGAAGATTCAGATTTGACCACTGGGAAGACTCCCTGAGGGAGGAAATGGCAACTGACCCCAGTATTCTTGCCTGGGAAATCCCATGGACAGAAGAGCATGATGGGCTACAGTCCATGCAGTCGAAAAGAGGCGGACACAACTTAGTGATGGAGCGCGTATGAATGCTGGGTACATGTGTCTTTTTCAGTTATGGTGTTTTCTGGGTATATTCCCAGTAGTGGAATTGCTGGATGATATGGTAGTTCTGGAGAAGGTGATGACAACCTACTCCAGTACTCTTGCCTGGAAAATCCCCTGGATGGAGGAGCCTGGTAGGCTGCAGTCCATGGTGTCATTGAGAGTCGGACACGACTGAGCAACTTCACTTTCACTTTTTACTTTCATGCATTGGAGAAGGAAATGGCAACCCACTCCAGCATTCTTGCCTGGAGAATCCCAGGGACGGCGGACGGAGTCAGACACAACTGAAATGACTTAGCAGCAGCAGCAGCATGTAGTTCTATTTTAGTTTTTTTTAAAGATGCCTGGAACTCTTAAGAGGCATTTCCATGGAGCATTCTTTCACTTGTTATGATCTTCATTCAAATATCACCACTTTAAAACAGCTTTCGCTCCTTTCCTTCTCTATGTTTTTCTACTCTGCCCTTAAAGTACCTGGCATTTCCAAGACACTGACATGATACAGTATATCTATTTGTAAATTTCCTGTCTACTTGATAGAATACAAATTTATGAGGGATTTTTATATATAACTGTGCCACATATATATGTCTTAAATGAAATAACATTTTTGCCCATAGGCAAAAATTTAAACATAAATAAAGTCAAAAGAAAATAATCAAGCTGTGAAAACAAAAGGTTGCATGTATGTGACACACATAAGGCTAATTAACTAACTATAAAATGTGTAGGTCAATAGCATATAGGTCAATAAGAAAAATATACATTTTTTAACAAATAAAATCAGGACATGAATAAGCAATTTATAAGATGAGAAGTACAAATTTCCAGTAAACTTTTGAAGAGGTGGAGGGGCTATAGGCATTTCACAAACATTACCTCAAGCAATCCTTGAAATAACCCAGTGTGGTATGTTTCGTTATAATGGTCACCATATAGAAAAAAAATAAATCTAAGATAAAGAGATGTTAAGCAATTTACCAAAGAACAGAATACTAGGTTCAGATGTATATATTATGATATTAAAAATTTTTAATTTTATCTCTATGTGGTAAAGATAGGGAGATCATTTTGCAGAATATGACTCCATTCATAACAATAGCACATCAAAGCTATGATGCCCATAGCAGCACAAATGTACAAATGTACAGGAAAAGTGTCTGGAAAGGTAAAGACAAAACTGATTGATGTGGTTCCCTCTGGGGATAAAATTTGTAGCGGCTGGAAGAGTCACCACATTTTAACTTATTAGTTTTCATGTGTAATTGATTTTTTAACAATAATAAAATACTTATGTATTACTTTTACAGCAAGGAGAGATAAGAAAGCCTTCCTCAGTGATCAATGCAAAGAAGTAGAGGAAAACAATAGAATGGGAAAGACTAGAGATTTCTTCAAGATAGAGATACCAAGGAACTTTTCATGCAAAGATGGGCACAATAAAGGAGAGAAATGGTATGAACCTAACAGAAGCAGAAGATATTAAGAAGAGGTGGCAAGAATACACAGACGAACTATACAGAAAAGGTCTTCATGACCCAGATAATCACAATGGTGTGATCACTAACCTAGAGTCAGACATCCTGGAATGTGAAGTCAAGTGGGCCTTAGAAAGGATCACTACGAACAAAGCTAGTGGAGGTGATGGAATTCCAGTTGAGCTATTTTAAATCCTAAAAGATGATGCTGTGAAAGTGCTGCACTCAATATGCCAGCAAATCTGGAAAACTCAGCACTGGCCAGAGGACTGGAAAAGGTCTGTATTCATTCCAATCCCAAAGAAAGGCAACGCCAAAGAATGTTCAAACTACCACACAATTGCACTCATCTCACACACTAGCATCGTAATGCTCAAAATTCTCCAAGCCAGGCTTCAACAGTACATGAACTGTGAACTTCCAATGTTCAAGCTGGATTTAGAAAAGGCAGAGGAACCAGAAATTAAATTACCAACATCCGCTGGATCATCGAAAAACAAGAGTTCCAGAAAGACATCTATTTCTTCTTTATTGACTACACCAAAGACTTTGACTGTGTGGATCACAATAAACTGTGGAAAATTCTGAAAGAGATGGGAATACCAGACCACCTGACCTGCCTCCTGAGAAACCTTATGCAGTTCAAGATGCAACAGTTAGAACTGGACATGGAATAACAGACTGGTTCCAAATTGGGAAAGGAGTACATCAAGGCTGTATATTGTCACCCTGCTTATTTAACTTATATGCAGAGTACATCATGCGAAATGCCAGGCTGGATGAAGCACAAGCTATAATCAAGATTTCTGGGAGAAATATCAGTAACCTCAGATATGCAGATGACACCACCTTTATGGAAGAAAATGAAGACGAACTAAAGAGCCTCTTGATGAAAGTGAAAGAGGACAGTGAAAAAGTTGGCTTAAAACTCAACATTCAAAAAATGAAGACCATGGCATCTGGTCCCATCACTTCATGGCAAATAGATAGGGAAACAGTGGAAATAGTGAGAGACTTTATTTTTGGGGAGCTCCAAAACCACTGAAGATGGTGACTGCAGCCATGAAATTAAAAGGCACTTGCTCCTTTGAAGAAAAGCTATGATCAATCTAAACAGCATATTGAAAAGCAGAAACATTACTTTGCCAACAAAGGTCTGTCTAGTCAATGCTATGGTTTTTCCAGTAGTCATGTATGGATGTGAGAGTTGGACTATAAAGAAAACGGAGCACCAAAGAATTGATTTTTGAACTGTGGTGTTGGAGAAGACTCTTGAGAGTCTCATGGACAGGAAGGATATCCAACCAGTCTATCCTAAAGGAAATCAGTCCTGAATATTCATTGAAAGGACTGATGCTGAAGCTGAAAGTCCAATACTCTGGCTACCTGATGGGAAGAACTGACTCATTTGAAAGATCTTGATGCTGGGAAAGATTGAAGGCGGGAGGAGAAGGGAATGACAGAGGATGAGATGGTTGGATGGCATCACCGACTCGATGGACGTCAGTTTGAGTAAGCTCTGGGAGTTGGTGATGGACAGGGAAGGCTGGCGTTTTGTAGTCCATGGGGTCATACAGAGTCAAACTCGACTGAGTGACGGATCTGAACTGAACTGAACTTTTATAACTTAATAATTCCTAGTTAAAACATAAAAATTACTTTTGAGGGAGAGTAAAAAGAATCTTGCTGTCTTTAAAAATTAATATTTAATTCTCCATTCTATGTGGGGTTCAAAGACAAAGCCTAAGGGGGCTATGCATGAGAGACTTCTGTTTCCACATCATATTGATTTGCCTCTCTCCTTTTTGTTTAGGAAAAAAAAATGTTTGGTGAATATACAGAGTACATTCAGATCTTAATAACTGATGCCACAAAATATAGAGTTGGCTAAACATTTCATTCAATTTTTTTTCTGTAAGATGTCCACAACGAAATTTTTGGCCAATCCAATATAGAGTGAAAACTGACACGTAGAATTGCATAGGTCAGTGTCACACATCAGGAAACAACAATTGGACATGCTCATCCACAGGGTCCATCTTAATTCACTGCCATCAGAAGTTAAATGGGAAGCTAACATCCAATGTCTGTCCTCTAGGAAATGCATAAGGTGCCAGTACAAATACTCCCCTGCTGTTACTCCTGTACGAGGAACTAATCAGGAAGAAGAAATTGAGGTCTAGAGAATTCTCAGCCTCTTGATCAGTACTCTTGGAAGAGTCCTCTCTACGGTTTCATAGCAACATTTACTCATAAGTTGCAACCCAGCTGAACTGCTCTATACCTGGGCATCAGGGCACTGGAAAGGATGAGAAATCTTATTTTTATCTGCTTATACTTACACAAAGAAACTTTAGAAGAATACATTAAATACTGATATTAGTGGTTCTCTGTGGGAATGGGAGGTGGGGACCAAGCCAATTATAGCAGAAATGTGAGACCTTTTATGAATCATATAAATATACATATTCAAAAATATTTTAATTATAAATAATGTACCAAAGAAAACTAAATTGGGTATAATGACGCTTGGTGACATTCTGAGGCCAATAAAAAAGCATATTTGGAGATCCTTTTGCCTCTGACCCACCTCATTGGAAAAGACCCTGATGCTGGGAAAGATTGAAGGCAGGAGGAGAACGAGGAGACAGAAATTTGAGATGGTTGGGTGGCATCACCAACTCAATGGACAAGAGTTTGAACAAATGCCAGGAGATGATGGAGGACAGTGAAGCCTGGCTTGCTGCAGTCCATGGCATCTCAAAGAGTTGGACAACTTGGCAACTAGACAACAAAGCTTTGGTTAAAAAAAAAAAAAATTTTGCTGGGTCAGTTCAGATGATTTGCTTACAGTTTATAGACTTTATTGTTTTCCTAGGTAGAATCCAGGATCAGGATCTTCTTTAAAACATCCCATTAATTATCTATTAAAAGGTTGACAGTTCTAAGAGACAGTCTCTTCTGATGCAGAATCACTATTATCATATCCATTTCTCCTAATTAGCTCTTTGCTCTGTCATGTTTCTCCTGGGATAAAGTGAAACATAAAACTATCCTATCTTCAGACTTAAAAAAATTATAAATGAGCTTGCTATATTCCTTAAAATTTCTAAACATATTTTCTTTTAAACACTGGAAGATTCGGTTCCTCAACTCTGAGAAACAAATCGAGTTGAGGTATTCCTGAACTTTACTGTCCTGCCTCAGCTCCAAGAGAGAAGACTTGAGAGTTTTTTAGAGTTCATCAATTATTGTGCTAGACTGAATTTCCCAGAAGCTGATCTTACAAAGAGAAAAAGAGATTCTATGCACAAATAATTTATTCAGGAAGTGCTCCCCAACTGATCCTGCAAGGGAACCCTGAAGTATGGGGTACTCTGCAGAGCTGTCCCTAGTAGGGATGAGAGAACTGAGATTTAATATTCCCACAGGGGAGTGCTGGGCCACATAAACTAGACCTAGGGCAGTGGGCTGAAGGAGAGCCTTAGGTCTGGCCATTGAAAACATTCTGAAAGCCAAGGAGTGAAATGTGTTTGGGGAAGTAGGCAGGGAAGGAAAGTACAGAAATGTGCTAATGGATTAGGGGTTGGGAATGCAGTGCCAACATTATCTTACATGATTATTCAACAGATCTTAATCCTAGACTCAGAATGCATTTACATATAATCTGTGGATTATATAATACTGGGGGACAGAATATATATTTAGTAGTTTTGTATGTTCAGGTGAATTTAGACATTTTATTTCCCCCCATGAGGAGTGTGATAGCTATTTATGTGAACACTTCCTGCTCTTATATCCTGGGATTCAGATATAAATTTTAAATGCAGTAAGAGTAGCTTTCTAATCCTAAATTTCTGATGCAGCATTCAGTCTCTTTTCATGCAGATCTAAAATTAAAAATTTTATTTCAAGTGTTTATTTTGGGTGTGTATCCAAACCATTACCAAATGGTTACCCCAAATCCTTTTAGAAAATAGATGAACTACAAGACATTTAAACAAATAGAAAACCATATTGAAATGCATGTATTTAAATGCTTTTTATCCTGGATTCTCCATTGCTATCCAATATTTGCTATTAGACATCAACTTGGCAAAGTAACTCTGAACCGTACTTATACTACAAAATAATTCTAAGACACCTCAAAAGTGACAGTACAAGAGTAGCTCTAAGGAAATCCAGGTGTGAGAGTTTGGCTAGCAGCAATAGCATCCGCCAATGGACTGGTCAAGTCCAAACAAAACTGGAGTACGCAGCAGCTGGAGGCAATAAATGTTTCAGTTGTTTTCCCTGCAATACATCTCAGAAATGTAGCAAATAACATTTTCCTCAAGCCCTCAGGCTCCTAAAAGCTCATTTCCTCTGTTTGAACCGTGGAAGGTCTGTAGGCTTATCCCAACTTGGCAGTCCTCAGATAGAAGCCTGACTCAACAACCAGCTTCCTATTGTCTCTTTCTTTAAACTTTATCAGTGTAGGGAACCAGTGGCTCTTCATATGAGTGTGCTAATTACCCATAACAAGTGACTCTCGGAGTTATTTGATGACAAAAACAACAGCAACACTATGGCAAGAAGGAAATAATGTCTCAACAGCCTTACCATGAAATGTAAAGGTGTTAATGGCAAAAGCATTTCTGGGTTTTAGTCGTGTACTTTTTGACTTATATTCATATTTAATTAACTGAGCACCTTCTAAGCATATTAACATATTTAGTCCTTGAAGCATACCTGAGAGATAGATATAATTTTCCTCATTTTATACTAATAGATCATTGAAGCTCTGGGATAATAATGGCTTGTGCAAGATAACATGGTATGAAATTGAAGTTATTTATAAAGGATGTATATTAGACATGCTATTTAGACCACCCAGGATCTCAAGAAATAAAAATCCCAGCTTATCCATAATTGTATATGTTTATTGCAAGGATGAAGGTGCCTGGAGTGGGAGCAGTAATCGGTTTATGCAACACATCAACTAGGGTTCAGTTATCCAAATTCCATGACAGAGATGAGTCTTTATAAATACACAGAAAATGTGCTTGAGAATTCTCAAGACAGAAATTCTGGCCACACAAACCACCATTTTCCAAAGGGAAGAGTTAGCTTGGAGTGGCTTGGATATCATTCAGTGTGCTCTAGTTCTATGAGGCAGTTTTAGCCAACTATCTTGGTGGGATCAGAAACCTACTGTCCTTATACTCGAGCAAGAGGGACCTCTCCACTGAACCACTCTATTCAGAGAGCTCTGCATATCATGCGTGCTAAGTCCCTCAGTTGTGTCCCACTTTTTGCGACCCCATGGACTGTAGCCCACCAGGATACTCTGTCCATGGGATCCTCCAGACAAGAATACTGGAATGGGTTGCCATTCCCTTCTCCACGCTCTTGCAAACTAATAAGTATACTGAAGAGCACAAGGATGTGTTCCTGGGGCAGACAACCTGTAACCTGGGTGTCCTCCCTTTCGATAAACACCTTTCAAGCTCAGGAAAATAAAGCTTCTCAACATCTTCTGCTCTATGCTATCAAAAGAAAAACAGACAAATATCATCAAAATTTATAGGTTTTACTATGGTATGTTGGAAAAATACAATGCTTCAGAATATGGGAGATATTTGAGCAGTTTCAGCCCTTAAGTAATTGAAAAGACTAAGTAATGTGGCAATATTCTTCTCAGATACCATGTTTTTGATTCTTAAGTCTTAAATGTTGTTTCCCATGAACAATGAGTGTCCATTTTATTGCTTCCTTTTATATTGAAATTTGTAGAAATTTACAAATCAGTATTTTCAACAGTTGCAAAAGGCTACTGAATAATATTTTGTGGTATTAAATAATAATATATATATATATAATGAGACAGAGAGACATAAGGAGTCATATTGTTTTTTCATTGGCAACTGGGAAGATACTGAACACTAGAACTCTAGATAATTATTTTCTTTATAATAGATTTTTAAATGTACTTAAAATTTTTAAATTAACTTGAAAATCTCAGATTCATCAAAGTAATGCTGTTTCAATTTACGACTTCAACTACTTTGGAGATAATGCTATGTGGGGTTTCATTTGTTTTCTTGATGCAAAATGCCAATAGTTAGGAACCAGCCTACTCTGGGGTCAGGCAACAGTCAAGATAAAATTGGATATGACCAGTTCAGTGCCTAGGGCTTCCCTGGCGGTTCAGTGGTAAAGAATCCGCCTGTGATGCACAGACACAGGTTCAATCTCTGGGTTGGGGAGATCCCCTGGAGGAGGAAATGGCCACCTACTCCAGTATTCTTGCCTGAAAAATCCCATGGACAGAGGACCCTGGTCACAAGAGTCAGACACAACTTAGCAACTAAACCACCATCATAGTGCAGTGACTGGTTACTTCCCCTTGGTAGCAACGGCTGCTAAGATGGGGAAGGACCAGGATGGGTCAATTTCTTCCAAAAATGGCAGTGTACACTGAGGATATTTGGACTCTTCTTTCAGTTCATCTGCAACATAATAACACCTGATAGAAGATATTTTTCAAGCTTTAAATCATAGATCAGCTCTCTTTCTGGGACAGGAAACTTTTTATTTCCTCACTAGCAACAGAGGAAGTGAGTCTAGGATCTGCCACAGAGACAAGTATTGGATCACAAGAGTGAATCATCACTCTTCCCTATAATTCTAGAGTGAATGACAGGGTGTGGATGCTTATCCAGACTCCAGTAACAGTCCGGAAACAACTGAGAAGAGAGGTGACCTGAAGGCCATTTGGACAATGTCCTTCCGTGACCAATAGTCTTTTAGACTCTCCTTTTGAAAGGAAAGCATAGAAAGAGATGGAGGACTTCCCTGGTGGCTCAGTGGTAAAAACATCCGCCTGCCAATGCGAGAGATGCAGGTTTAATCCCTGATCCAGGAAAATCCCACACACTGTGGAGCAAGTAAGTCTGTGTGCCACACTCATAGAGCCTGAGCCTGGGAACCGCAACTACTGAAGCCTTTGTGCCCTAAAGCCTGTGTTCTGCAACAAGAGAAAGCCACCACAGTGAAAAGCCTGTGCACTGCAACCAGAGAGTAGTCCCGGCTATGCGCAACTAGAGAAAAGACCAGGCAGCATTGAAGACCCAGCACAGACAAAAATAAATAAATATATATATATATAGAGAGAGAGAGATATATATACACATATATCTATATATATAGATAAATAGATATTTTACCAAAAAAAGAGATTAATCATTAAACCATTATTAGTTAGACTTATCCCTTAGCTAACATGAATTATACAGGGAAATTCAGGATTGTAAAAATGATTGGAATCATAGCAATAATTAAAGCTACCAGTTATTAAGCCTCAAATATGTGTCAGAGACTCAACAAACATTAATTAACACAGAAAACATGTGATGAACGCATTAATATGCATTACTAAGATAAGAAAACTGTGATTAAGTAAAGCGGAGTCAGTTATCCAGAGTCCCACAATGTAACTAACTGGGAGCCAGGAATCCCAAGTTTGTCTGACTCCCAAACTCAGGAAAACATTGACCTTTTGCTAAAGCCTGTTGCCTGCTATGCCAAAGAGAGAATTTGTAGAGAAGAAGGAGATACACAAAGAAAAGTACAACTTAGGGTAATGTAAAAACCATCTAAGATAGTGCTTTTTAAACTTGATACACATAGGAAGAATCCATAGCTTATATTAAATACTATTTCTGCTTCAGTAGATCTTGGTATAATCCAGTATTCTGCATTTTTTAAGTTTCCAATAATGAACATCTGGTCCAACTCCATTATTAATAATAATGCAGATGAATAAAGTGAGGTGCAGACAAGTTGGGTGACTGGTTCCAAGCCAAGCAATTTTTTCAATGTAGACAGATTGCTCTGGTACTCTTTCCAATTTCCTGAACAAGTTGTTCAAAATGGGCACATTCCCATTGCTAGAGCATTTCAGTCTACCCACATTATCTGTTTAGTATAAATGCTGTTCACACATCCCTGCAAACTTGTGCTATTATATATACCCATAATCTGACATTCCCATTTCTCCCTTCCTATCTGCTATCATATTAAAGATTGCTTTGCTTTATGAAGTAGACTCCTAGAAATTACACAAAAACTGTGTTTTTTTTTGTTAAATCACAATTTAAATGCTTTGAAAAATCTTTTTCTTTTTTTTTTCTGAGTAGAGAATAATGCATTCTACCAAATGTAAAAATTTTTAGAAAATCTCAAAAGTTGGGATTTTGCTTACTATAATTCTTAAATTGGAAAAATGCTAGAAAATTAATAGAGTTTAAAAACAAATTTAACTTATTCTAGATTCCAATTTGATGACATGGCACAGAACCATTAACAATTAATTACATTAATAATTTGAATATGTAAGATTATGTTATCTCCATTCAGATATATCATCTTGCACAAAGGACAGCAACCCAAATCTATTTTCCGTTTCTTAAAGGTCATTATCTCAATTTGGGGAAAACTTTTTTCTGATCAAAGCATTGTGAGTAGATTTCTCTAGAACCTACTGCAGTGCAGCCTATTCTTGGCAAAAGGAAAAGTAATTCATTTTTTATTTCATAAATCCTTTAAAAATAGTGTCAAAAATAAAAGTGTCAAAAATGAAAGTGATGTGTCATAATTGAATTTCTTATTAGAGATGGGGCATCCAATGGAGTAAACATATTCGAAATGGAATAAAGTCCTCAGGCAAACTGATATCTATTTCTCTAAGAGTCATTCTAATTAGGAGCAAAGTATTGCTCTTGAACAGAATTTGACCTATTATCACAAGCAGCAATGATGTTTATATACACTAGGCAAATCACATATTACACTTACTTGAGTCATTTCTTGGGAGCCTTTTGAACTGACTGTGTTTTAAAATCGGGTCTATTTCTTTTGCCTTCCTCTGTACAGTTGCCAGCTCATAAGTAGCTTTTTTATGCCAACCTTAATCAGACACAATCACAGCAACCCCAGCAATGGGGTAATGTTCTTCACAGCACACTGAAGCTATCTAACCTCATTCCATTCTGCTTCTCTCCCTGCTCCTCCCTCCCTCCTGCTGTCTGCTTTTACATAATTTCACCTCCTTGTCCTTTCACTAAAGGATTAATCTGAGAATTAAATATGATTAAATTTTACAGAGTTTATTGTGATTACTCTCAGAAAAAAATAATGTCAGCTCTTTTTCCCTCTCCTTCAACCTACACTCCTCCCCCACGTGCACAAAATTATTCACTTTAAAATTTCTAGACTGCAATAAATCATTGAGAAAATCAGCACATCACTAGATCCTAGTCATCCTGGATCACTAACTACCTCTTCACATAGCACACAATTGTACATCTCTCTACCTAAGCCTGGGTCCATACTGTCCCCACTAATTAAGATGTATTCAATCTAAGGCCTGTTAAATGCTACTCTTCCTCCAAGCATCTTCCCCAATGGCTCAGATGGTAAAGAATCCTTCTGTAATGCAGGAGACTTAGGTTTTATCCCTGGGTCAGGAAGGATCCCTTGGAGAAGGGAATGGCTACCCACTCCAGTACTCTTGCCTGGAGAATTCCATGGACAGAGGAGCATGGTGGGCAACAGTCCATGGGTTGCAAACAGTCCAACACGACTGAATGACTAACATTCACGTTCTTTAAGACCCAGCCAAATGCCACCTTCTTGCATCTGTTTCTGCTTTTACCTGGTCTGCCTGGCTTTACTCCCCTAAAAAACTAGGCACCTTGAAGTCAGAGCTAATGTCTCTACATAGAGACTGTATTAGTGTTTCATTTGTGATGGAAGTCACTACTAGTTTGACAGAGGTCAGAGGATAGCAAATATCAATGATTCCATAGAGAATCAGTGCTGTAAAAAACACACAGCTTTCTTGGAATGCCACCATGGATGGTACCCAGCCAGTCTCCTGGGTACTCACAACAGGTGTTGAAAAAATCATTGAATCAATTGATCCATGTTGATCACTTTATAACAGAGAGTCTCAAAGGGTGGTATTCAGATTCTGATAACAGAACCAACAGAAGCTCTGGTTTAAAATGGAAATTGCTGAACCCTATCTGAGATTTTCTGAATCAGTATCTTTAGAGATATCGTCCAGGAATAAGGATTTTTTTTTTTTTTAATAACAACTCTATTCGGATCTTAAGCATACAGGTCTTTGAGAATCACTGATTTAGAGGAAGGACATCTCACCTTATTTATAACCCAGGACATTAAAGGGCTGAAGGGAAAGAAACAGCTAGCAAAAATAAACATTATACTAAATGCAACCTCAGACTATATCTGACTGAGTCTGATCTAAGGTGGATTTCTCAAAGGTAGAGAGAAGTGTAAAAGAGATCTAAAATTCCTGCCAGCTAAACGTTTCCCTAATTTTTGTCACAGTTTGAGAACCACAATTTTCATTTATGAAATTGAAAACTGTTTGATTTTGAAAAGCTGATCAACATGCCAAACTACAGAAAAGATGGAGAAAGATGAAGAAGCAGTTTGGCAAGATGATTCAAAATTAACCTCTTGTTTCTGTATTAAATAACATTCTGCCATTTCCCACACATTCTTCTCTTTTCTAACCTATCTTCCTTATTTTCTTTTAACCCGAGCAGCGTGTGATCTATGTAGAGTCTGCTTAGTTGATATCTGGGGGTTAGCTTTTCCTTAAGAGGAAGCTCTTGAAACGGCAAAATCTCGGTTTTGCTATAGGCTGTGCATGATCGTCCCTGGAAGCTGTATAATCAATGGTCATATAATGAGTGTTTTCTCTTTTCCAGTCAGTTTACATTAATTGCATCTCTTCCAGTGAGTAAATAAAGGCAAACAGATTTGACAAGAGATTTCTCAATAGTTTCTGGGTTATAGTTAGTGTTTTCCTGAAAATTGATTAGGTTTTTTTTCCTATTTTTCTTTAGAAACATTTACATCTTGATAAAAATGTAAAATGAAATGGATTTTTGGTGCCTGTTCTGGGTAATAGGTGCTACTGAGGCGTGTGCATAGCTATGTGAATACTTTACTTCTGAGAACTGAATCTCCCCATCATCTTACAGGGCTTCGTAGGGGGCGCTAGTGGTAAAGAACCCGCCAGCCAAGGCAGGAGACATAAGAGATGCTGTTTCGATCCCTAGGTCGAGAAGATCTCATGGAGGAGGGCATGGCAACCCATTCCAATATTCTTGCCTGGAGAATCCCATGGACAGAGGAGCCTGTCAGACTATGGTCCAGAGGGTCACAAAGAGTCAGATACAACTGAAGTGACCTAGCACGCATGAACGCATCCTCTTACAGCTTCAGGTATTGCCACTGGACTTGCTTTGGTGAATGGACAGGGAGCAAAGGAGCGAGTCATTTCTGGGGAGCAGCACTTCTCTGCTAGTGGTTGATGCTGCTAGGGCAATTGTGAGAGCACATGTTAGTACAAAGGTGCCTCTCCTGAGAGAGAAGATCCAGGAACTTGTTTTAAGATTGTGTTGCTTTGTTTTCAGCTTCTTTCAGCAGTTGCCAGTTTCTCCTCAAACACTTGCTCTTAATTATTGGGTTAGACTGACCTAGAAAACTGAGGAAGACATTGTAAAAACCTTCTTCCTGCTTCACAGAGGTCTTCAGGATGAAATGCTACCTGAGGTTATCTCTTGCCATTCATCCTAGTCTTTCTGGGGTTCAGTCTCCTGGGTATTTTCATTCAATGTTCTCACCTACAGGTGCCTAATCTCTTAGGGATTTCTCAAGGTCAAGGTACCTCATTAATCTGTTGTACAGGTCTGTAACTAGCATAATTTAGCTAGCAAAACAGTTTCACTTTCTAGAATTACAGAAACACAGGTTATTTCACCAGAAATGGGAGGAAAATTGGTTTCTTGCTCCTGTATCTAGTATATCTCTCAATCCTGTAGCTAAAGTGAACCTTAGTCCCTCAAAATATTCCAAGAAACATGTTTAAAAAACTAAAATCAATCTCAGAATTAGACTAATACAGCAAAAGAGTGTTTTGTTATTATTTTCTTATATGTTGATATAGTAAATGTATACAAAATATTTACAACTTTACGTAAATTTAACTATCAGAAAGTGGAGAGTGAAAAAGTTTGCTTAAAGCTCAACATTCAGAAAATGAAGATCATTGGCACCTGGTCCCATCACTTCATGGGAAATAGATGGGGAAACAGTGGAAACAGTGTCAGACCTTATTTTTGGGGGCTCCAAAATCACTGCAGATGGTGACTGCAACCATGAAATTAAAAGATGCTTACTCCTTGGAAGAAAAATTATGACCAATCTAGATAGCATATTGAAAGCAGAGACATTCCTTTGCCAACAAAGGTCCGTCTAGTCAAGGCTATCGTTTTTCCTGTGGTCATGTATGGATGTGAGAGTTGGACTGTGAAGAAAGCTGAGCACCAAAGAATTGATGCTTTTGAACTGTGGTGTTGGAGAAGATTCTTGAGAGTCCCTTGGACTGCGAGGAGATCCAACCAGTCCATTCTGAAGGAGATCAGCCCTGGGATTTCTTTGGAAAGAATGATGCTAAAGCTGAAACTCCAGTACTTTGGCCACTTCATGTGAAGAGTTGACTCATTGGAAAAGACTCTGATGCTGGGAGGGATTGGGGGCAGGAAGAGAAGGGGACGACAGAGGATGAGATGGCTGGATGGCATCATTGACTTGATGGACGTGAGTCTGAGTGAACTCCGGGAGTTGGTGATGGACAGGGAGGCCTGGCATGCTGTGATTCATGGGATCGCAAAGAGTAGGACACGACTGAGCAACTGAACTGATTCATATGTAAGTTGTCTCCCACTCAGTATTTCTACCATGAGATTCATCCAGGAGACTACATACAGCTCTCAATCGTTAATTCTCCATCACTTCATCCCACTGGATATTCCAATGAAATATATATATATATTTTTTTATTTATTACAGTATTGATTAACATTTGGTGTTAATTCAGGGTTCTTTTTTCACAATTGTAGATGATGTTTATCTGAAGAGTCCTCTGCATATATTTTCAAATCAAAGTTGATTCCAATGAGCCATACAAGTAGGTGCTATTGAACTCAGTCTCAAAAATCTGGTTTGGTTGTGGTAAGACACTGCAGAAGCAATTTGGTGCAGAATATTTTAGGGAGGCACACTGTGTCTGAGAGCCCTGAGTGTCTCCATAAATTATCATAGTACATGGAGATAATTTGGGATGAGGAGATAGGAAGATGACTTCAGCATTCACCACAGAACAAAATTGAACTGTATCCTTAGAACTGGAAGCAACTGAGGAAGTAGTGTTCATGCAAGGATGACTCAGCCCAGATGCAGAAATAATGAGAAGCAAAGTCCTTTCCTGAAACAGCTGAATTACAGCCTGAAGGAGGGAATAAGTGGTGAATAAGAACCTTGAAGATGAAGGTGAAAGATACTCCCCATGTTAGGTAGAAAGCACCAGTCAAGAAGACTCCAAGCATAAGGAAAGGCAACAAGGCATGAATCAGAAGCATTTAAGAATTACAAATATTTTATTTCTTTCAAGGGAGGAAGATATAACATGACAGATAATAATCAGCACTCATAACAATAATTTCTGTCTAAAATCATTGCTCTGTTCTTCAGAGCACCTTGAAATGTTTATGTGCAAAAATTGGCAGTAGGAGTTAAATAACTAAGGCAAATGGAAGGACAGGAATTGAAAATTTGGAAGGGAGGCAGAGAATTCAAGGAGACTCAGAGCTGTGTGGAAGGAGAAAGGAGATGGGGTCACTGGAGTATGAGAGCAGTGAAGAGCATCTTTGGAAAACAGAACAGTAAATAAGCATTTTTAGGTTGCATGCTGTCGAGTCTTCCCTTACTCCCCATAGAGTCTTCATACAGGTCTATATTGCCCTTGTAGCTTTCATATGGATCTTTAAGACAGAACCTAAGGATTAAACAAAAACAACAAAATGGATTGTTAGGGCTTCCCTGGTGGCTCAGTGGTAGAGTCCTCCTGCCAATGCAGGAGAGTAGCAGGTTCAACCCCTGGGTGGGGAAGATCCTGGAGAAGGAAATGGCAATCCACTTCAGTATTCTTGCCTGGGAAAGAATACTGAAGAGGAGTATGGAGACAGAGGAGCCTAGCAGGCTACAGTCCATGGTGTCTCAAAAGAGTCAGACATGACTTAGCGACTGAACAACAACTAGGATTGTTAAGGTATATGTGTAAGCCCATCTGCTACTATCATACAGCAAACGAAGATGGAGGAAGAAGTACAAAGGCCCATGAAAGAGTAAATTCCTGGAATCCAGAGATTAGGGATTCCTTAGGCCATGGAATTGAAGTTTTATGGCACTCCTATCTAGATTTCCTTGGGCAGGAATGACCCAGCTAACATCTTGATATATTAAATTATATAGAAGTGTCAATCAATATTTTCGCTACATTAGGGATTGCATGCATTCTTTATCATTGTTAAAAAAAACAAGCAGAAACTTATAAATAAGTAAATAAGTAAAAAATGAAAGTCTCTAGTGAAATCTTCACCATCTTTTCCTTATCTCAGTATTATCCCCAGAGATATTCACTGCTAATTATTTGGTGGATTTCCTCATGAAAGATTTTCTTTTCATTAGCATTCCTATATTCTGCAGATTATTTCATATCTATATAAAGTTCTATTTTTTTCTAATAGTATGATTTCACAAGAGATTACAAATGTGAAATTTCTATATTTTCTGTATTAGGAGGTTGTCTGAGTTCTCAGAGGGATGGTGATCCTCTGAGATCACCATGGATCTCAGAGGATTGAGAATTGGACTCATGGCTCTCTCCAAGGGATGGGAAACACTCTTTCCATATTCTGAATAGAACACTTTTTGTCAATGCCACTTAATGGAATATTGCCACAGTGTAAGCCTTTACTAATAGAATGATTGGCAGCACGGGTGAAAAGAGGGAACATTTTGCCCCTTCTCCCACTTGGGTGGAATCCTATTTTTAAGAGTGACTCTGGATAGAGTGGTGTGCCTCCTGATCGCTCTTGAGGCTGCAATCTATATTCTGAGAAAATGAATTAGGGAATTTCATTACCTCTACTTCCCGTTTGCAGCTAGGAATATCTTAAGGGAGAATGATTCCTTCATTGATGTTTCAGAATTGCTTAACCAAATCATTCATCATTCTGCCTATAATTTCCTTTTTATGTATGCTTTCCCAGCATCAGAGTCTTTTCCATTGAAGTCAGCTCTTCCCATCAGGTAGCCAAAGTATTGGAGCTTAAACTTTAGCATCCGTCCTTCAAATGAATATTCAGGGTTGCTTTCCTTTAGGATTGACTGATTTGACATCCTTGCTGCTCAAGGGACTCTCAAGAGTCCTCTCCAGCATCACAATTTGAAAGGAAAGGAGACTCAATGCATAAATTATTCTGGGTCTTGATATTCATTTGGGAAAAAAGATATGTTTGAGTCTTACCTCACACTAAGTGCACGTGTGCTATCGCTTTAGTCATGCCCAGCTGTTTTGTGACCCCATGGACTGTATGCCACCAGGCTCCTCTGACTATGGGATTCTCCAGGCAAGAATACTGGAGTGGTGGAGTGGTTGTCATTTCCTCCTCCAGGGTATCTTCTCGAAACAGGGATTGAACCCGTGTCTCTTGCACTTCCTGCATTGTCAGGAAGGTTCTTTGCCACTAGTGCTAGTGGGGAAGCCCACCTCACACTATACATGATATAAATTCCAGATAATAAAAAGTTCAAATGTAGAAAACTAAAAGAAATGTAATAATAATAACTGGCATATGGGAAAGTGTAGAGAATCATGCATAATTTGGGTGGGATAGCAACAAATGCCTGTATGCAGGTCAAGAACCAATTGTTAGAACCAGACATGAAACAATGGACTGGTTCAAGATTGGGAGAGGAGTAGGTTAAGGCTGCATATTGTCACCCTGCTTATAACTTCTATGCAGAGTACATCATGTGAAATGCCAGGTTGGACAAATCTCAAGTTGGAATAAAGATTGCTGGGGAAAGTATCAATAACCTCATACATGCAGATAACACTACCCTTATGGCAGAAAGCAGAGAAGAACTAAAGAGCCTCTTGATGAAAGTGAAAGAGGAAAGTGAAAAATCTGGCTTAAAACTCAACATTCAAAAAATCAAGATCATGACATCTGGTCCCATCATTTCATGGCAAATAGATGGGGAAACAATGGAAACACTGACAAAGTTTCTTTTCTTGGGCCCCAAAATCACTGCACACATGGACCACAGACTTGTCTAATTCAATGAAACTATGAGCTATGCCTGCAGTGTAGGAGACCCGGGTTTGATCCCTGGGTTGGGAAGATCCCCTGGAGAAGGAAATGGTGACCCACTCCAGTATCCTTGCCTGGAAAATCTCATGGGCAGAGGAGCCTGGTGGGCTGCAGTCCATGGGGTCACAAAGAGTCGGGCATGACTGAGTGACTAACACTTACTTATGAGCTATGGCATGTAGGGCCACCCAAGACTGATGGGTCATGGTGGAGAGTTCTGACAAAAAGTGGTCCACTGGAGAAGGGAATGGCAAACCACTTCAGTGGTTTCATTCCTGCCTTAAGAACCCCACAAACAGTATGAAAAGGCAAAAAGATAGGACACTGAAAGATGAACTCCCCAGGTCAGTAGATGCCCAATATGCTACTGGAGATCAGTGGAAAATAACTCCAGAAAAGAACGAATAGACGGAGCTGAAGCGAAAACGACATGCAGTTGTGGATATGACTGGTAATGGAAGTGAAGTCTGATGCTGTAGAAAACATTATTGTATAAGAACCTGGAATGTGAGGTCCATGAATCAAGGTAAACTGGAAGTGGTCAAACAGGAGATGGCAAGAGTGAACATCGACATTTTAGGATTCAGTGAACTAAAATGAACTGGAATGGTGAATTTAATTCAGATGACCATTTTATCTACACTGTGGGCAAGAATCTCTTAGAAGAAATGAAGTAGCCCTCATAGTCAACAAAGAGTCCTAAATGCAGTACTTATGTGCACTCTCAAAAATGACAGAATGATCTCTGTTCGTTTCTAAGGTAAGCCATTCAATATCACACTAATCTAAGTCTATGCCCCAAACAATAATGTTGAAGAAGCAGAAGTGGAATGTTTCTATATAGACCTACAAGACCTTCTAGAACTAACACCCAAAGAAGATGTACTTTTCATCACAAGGGACTGGAATGCAAAAGTAGGAAGTCAAGAGATACCTGGAGTACCAGGCAAGTCTGGCCTTGGAGAACAAGATGAAGCAGGGTAAAGGCTAACAGAATTTAGCCAAGAGAACGCACTGGTCATAGCAAACACCCTCTTCCAAAAACATGAGAGAAGACTCTACACATGGACATCACCAGATGGTCAATACTGAAATCAGATTGATTATATTCTTTGCAGCCAGAGATGAAGAAGATCTATACAGTAAGCAAAAACAGGACTGGGAGCTGACTGTGGCTCAGATCTTGAATTCCTTATTGCCAAATCCAGACTTAAACTGACGAAAGTAGGGAAAACCACTAGACCATTCAGGTATGACCTAAATCAAATCCCTTATGATTACACAGTGGAAGTGACAACAGATTCAAGGGATTCGATCTGATAGAGTGCCTGAGGAACTATGGACAGAGGTTTGTGGCATTGTAGAGGAGGCAGTGATCAACACCATCCCCAAGAGAAAAAATGCAAAAAGGCAAAGTGGTTGTCTGAGGAAGCCTTACAAATAGCTGAGAAAAGAAGAGAAGCAAAAGGCAAAGGACAAAAAAGCAGATATACCTATTTGAATGCAGAGTTCCAAAGAATAGCAAGGAGAGATAAGAAAGCCTTCTTCAGTGATCAATGCAAAGAAATAGAGGAAAACAATAGAAGGGAAAGATCAGAGATGTCTTCAAGAAAATTAGAGATACCGAGGGAACATTTCATGCAAAGATGGGCACAATAAAGGACAGAAATGGTATGGACATAATAGAATCAGAAGATATTAAGAAGACATGACAAGAACACACAGAAAAATTATACAAAAAAAAATCTTCATGACCCAGATAACCATGATGGTGTGATCACTCACCCAGAGCCAGATATCCTGGAATGTGAAGTCAAGTGGGCCTTAGGAAGCATCACTACAAACAATACTAGTGGAGATGATGGAATTCCACTTGAGTTATTTCAAATCCTAAAAGATGATGCTGTGAAAGTGCTGCACTCGATATGCCAGCAAATCTGGAAAACTCAGCAGTGGCCAGAGCATTCTAAAATGTCACTTTTCATCCCAATCCCCAAAAAAGGCAATGCCAAGAATGTTCAAAACCAAACAATTGCACTCATCTACCATGCTAGCAAAGTAATGCTCAAAATTCTCCAAGCCAGGCTTCAACAGTACATGAACCATGAAGTTCCAGATGTTCAAGCTGGATTTAGAAAATGCAGAGGAACCAGAGATTAAATTGCCAACATTTGTTGGAACATCAAAAAAGCAAAAGAATACCAGAAAAACATTTACTTCTGCTTTATTAATTATGCCAAAACCCTTGACTGTGTAGATCACAACAAACTATGGAAAATTCAAAAGAGGGGAATACCAGATCACCTCACCTCCCTCCTAAGAAATTTGTATGCAGGTCAAGAAGCAACAGTTAGAACTGGACATGAACAACAGACTGGTTCCAAATTGGGAAACAAGTAGGTCAAGGCTGTATATTCTCACCTTGCTTATTTAACTTATATGCAGAGTACATCATGTGAAGTGCCAGGCTAGATGAAGCACAAGCAGGAATCAAGATTGCCGGGAGAAATATCAATAACTTCTGATATGAAGATAACACCACTCTTATGGCATAAAGCAAAGGAGAAATAGAGAGCCTCTTAATGAAAGTTAACGAGGAGACTGAAAAGCTGGCTTAAAACTCAACATTTAATAAATGAAGATCATAGCATCTGCTCCCATCACTTCATGGCAAATAGATGGGAAACAATGGAAATAGTGACAGACTTTATTCTTTTGAGCTCCAAAATCACTGCAGATGGTGACTGGAGCCATGAAATTAAAAGACACTTGCTCCTTGGAAGAAAAACTGTTACCAACCTACACAGCATGTTAGAAAGCAGAAACATTACCTTGCTGACAAAGATCCATCTAGTCAAAGCTATGGTTTTTCCAGTAGTGAGTATGGATGTGAGAGCTGGACTATAAAGAAAGCTAAGTGCCAAAAGACTGATGCTTTTGAACTGTGGTGTTGGAGAAAACTCTTGAGAGTCCCTTGAACTGCAAGGAGATCCAACCTGTCAATCCTAAAGGAAATCAGTCCTGAATATTCATTGGAAGGACTGATGCTGAAGCTGAAACTCCAATACTCTGGCCACCTGATGTGAAGAGCCAACTCATTGGAAAAGACCTGATGCTTGGAAAGATTGAAGGAAAAAGGATAAGGGGATGACAGAGGATAAGATGGTTGGATAGCATCACCAATTCAATGAAAATGAGTTTGAACAAACTCCAGGAGATAGTGAAGGATAGGGTAGCGCGGCATGCTGTAATCCATGGAGTAGCAAAGAGTCAGACACTATTGAGTGACTGAACAACAACAATCAATGACACAATCTAACTCTTGTGAAAAAAAATTGGTATTATCTATCAAGATATTCAATATACAATTCTGTAGCAAGATTTTACTCCTAAAAATCCTACAAAACTAAAATACAAATTGGAAAGATTTATACATAAAAGCATTTATGACAGCCTGGTTATCTACAGAAAACAAATCAGCCTATGGAACTGACAATAGATATTGTGGAATAAATTATGGAATGTTCCATAATGAGTTATTCTGCAGCATTGTTAAAGACTAGACATATCTTGCTACTGGAGATCAGTGGAGAAATAACTTCAGAAAGAATGAATAGCCAGAGCCTTAGCAAAAACAGTACTCAGTTGTGGATGTGACTGGTGATGGAAGTAAAGTCCAGTTCTATAAAGAGCAATATTTCATAGGAACCTGGAATGTTAGGTCTATGAATCAAGGCAAATTGGAAGTGGTCAAACAGGAGATGACAAGAGTGAACATCGACATTTTAGGAATCAGTGAACTAAAAAGGACTGGAATGGGTGAATTTAACCCAGATGACCATTATATCTACTACTGTGGGCAAGAATGTCTTACAAGAAAATGAGTAGCCATCACAGTTAACAAAAGAGTTCGAAATGTAGTACTTGGATGCAATCTCTAGAATGACAGAATGATCTCTGTTTGTTTCCAAGGCAAGCCATTCATTATCACAGTAATCTAAGCCTATGCCCCAACCAGTAATGCTGAAGAAGCTGAAGTTGAACAGTTCTGTGAAGATCTACAAGACCTTCTAAAACTAACACCCAAAGAAGATGTCCTTTTCATCACAAGGGACTGGAATGCAAAGGCAGGAAGTCAAGAGATACTTGGAGTAACAGGCAAATTTTGCCATGGATTACAAGATGAAGCAGGGCAAAGGCTAATAGAGTTTTGCCAAGAAAACACACTGGTCATAGCAAACACCCTCTTCCAACAACACAAGAGAAGACTACACATGAACATCATCAGATGGTCAACACCGAAATCAGATTGATTACATGCTTTGCAGCCAAAGATGGAAAATTTCTATAAACTCAGGAAAAACAAGACCGGGAGCTGACTGTGGCTCAGATCATAAACTCCTTTTTGCCAAATTCAGACTAAAATTGAAGAAAGTAGGGAAAACCACTAGACCATTCAGGTCAAATCCCTTACAATTTTACAGTGGGAGTGACAAATGGATTCAAGGGATTAGCTCTGACAGACAGAGTGCCTGAGGAACTGTGGATGGAGGTTCATGACATTGTACAGGAGGCAGTGATCAAGACCATCCCCAAGAGAAAAAATGCAAAAAGGTAAAATGGTTGTCTGAGGAAGCCTTACAAATAGCTGAGAAAAGAAGAGAAGCTAAAGGCAAAGGAGAAAAGGAAAGATATACCCATTTGAATGCAGAGTTCCAAAGAATAGCAAGGAGAGATAAGAAAGCCTTCTTCAGGGACTTCCCTGGTGGTCCAGTAGCTAAGATTCAGCGCTCCCAATGCAGGGGCCCCAGGTTCATTCCCTGGTCAGGGAACTAGATCCCACATGACACAGTTAGGAGTTTACACACCGCAACTAACTATCACACACGCTGCGACTAAGGCCTGATGCAGCCAAATAAATAAAAATAAATATTAAAAAAAAGAAAGCCTTCTTCAGTGATCAATGCAAAGAAATAGAGGAAAACAATAGAAGGGAAAGAGCAGACATGTCTTCAAGAAAATTAGAGATACCAGGGAGCATTTCATGCAAAGATGGGTTCAATAAAGGACAGAAATGGTATGGACATAACAGAAGCAGAAGATATTAAGACAAGGTGACAAGAATATAAGAAGAACTATACAAAAAAGATCTTCATGACCCAGATAATCACGATGGTGTGATCACTCACCTAGAGCCAGACATCCTGGAATGCGAAGTCAAGTGGGCCTTAGGAAGCATCACTACCAACAAAGCTACTGGAGGTGATGAAATTCCAGTTGAGCTATTTCAAATCCTAAAAGATGATGCTGTGAAAGTGCTGCACTCAATATGCCAGCAAATCTGGAAAACTCAGCAGTGGCCACAGGACTGGACAAGATCAGTTTTCATTTCAGTCTCAGAGAAAGGTAATCCCAAAGAATGTTCAAACTACCACACAATTGCACTCATCTCACACACTAGCAAAGTGATGCTCAAAATTCTCCAAACCATAGGTTTTGGGTTGTTTTTACCAGCAACCCCACTGCTGGGCATACACACTGAGGAAACCAGAAGGGAAAGAGACACGTGTACCCCAATGTTCATCGCAGCACTGTTTATAATAGCCAAGACATGGAAGCAACCTAGATGTCCATCAGCAGATGAATGGATAAGAAAGCTGTGGTACATATACACAATGGAGTATTACTCAGCCATTAAAAAGAATACATTTGAATCAGTTCTAATGAGGTGGATGAAACTGGAGCCTATTATACAGAGTGAAGTAAGCCAGAAGGAAAAACATAAATACAGTATTCTAACGCATATATATGGAATTTAGAAAGATGGTAACAATAACCCTGTGTACGAGACAGCAAAAGAGACACTGATGTATAGAACAGTCTTATGGACTCTGTGGGAGAGGGAGAGGGTGGGAAGATTTGGGAGAATGACATTGTAACATGTAAAATATCATGTAAGAAACGAGTTGCCAGTCCAGGTTCGATCCACGATACTGGATGCTTGGGGCTAGTGCACTGGGACGACCCAGAGGGATGGTATGGGGAGGGAGGAGGGAGGAGGGTTCAGGATGGGGAACACATGTATACCTGGGGTGGATTCATTTTGATATTTGTCAAAACTAATACAATTATGTAAAGTTTAAAAATAAAATAAAATTAAAAAAAAAAAAAAAAAATTCTCCAAACCAGGCTTCAACAGTACATGAACTGTGAACTTCCAAATGTTGAAGATGGATTTAGAAAAGGTAGAGGAACCAGAGATCAAATTGCTAACATCCGTTCAGTTCAGTCTCTCAGTCATGTCTGACTCTTTGGACCCCATGAATTGCAGCACACCAGGCCTCCCTGTCCATCACCAACTCCCGGAGTTCACTCAAACTCATGTCCATCAAGTCGGTGATGCCATCCAACTATCTCATCCTCTGTCATCCCCT
Organism: Bos taurus; assembly: GCF_002263795.3. NCBI lineage: Eukaryota > Metazoa > Chordata > Mammalia > Artiodactyla > Bovidae > Bos > Bos taurus. The sequence goes on from NC_037329.1 coordinate 97,210,563, forward strand.
TCTCCTCCTGCCCCCAATCCCTCCCAACACCAGTCTTTTCCAATGAGTCAACTCTTCACATGAGGTGGCCAAAGTATTGGAATTTCAGCTTTAGCACCAGTCCTTCCAATGAACACCCAGAGCTGATCTCCTTCAGAATGGACTGGTTGGATCTCCTTGCAGTCCAAGGGACCCTCAAGAGTCTTCTCCAACACCACAGTTCAAAAGCATCAATTCTTCAGCGCTCAGCTTTCTTCACAGTCCAACTCTCACATCCATACATGACCATTGGAAAAACCATAGCCTTGACTAGACGGACATTTGTTGGCAAAGTGATGTCTCTGCTTTTGAATATGCTATCTAGGTTGGTCATAACTTTCCTTTCAAGTAGTAAGCGTCTTTTAATTTCATGGCTGCAATCACCATTTGCAGTTATTTTTGGAGCCCCCAAAATTAGATCATAGTAAAAGCAAGAGGGTTCTAGAAAAACATCTACTTCTGCCTTATTGACTATGCCAAAGCCCTTGACTGTGTGGATCACAATAAACTGTGGAAAATTCTGAAAGAGATGGGAATACCAGACCACCTGACCTGCCTCCTGAGAAATGTGTATGCAGGTCAAGAAGCAATAGTTAAAAATGACATGGAACAACAGACTGGTTCCATATCCGGGAAGGAGTATGTCAAGGCTGTATATTGTCACCGTGCTTATTTAACTTACATGCAGAGTACATCATGAGAAATGCCAGGCTGGATGAAGCACAAGCTGGAATCAAGATTTCCGGGAGAAATGTCAATAACATCAGATATGCCGATGACACTACACTTATGGCAGAACACGAAGAAGAACTAAAAAGCCTCTTGATGAAAGTGAAAGTGGAGAGTGAAAAAGTTGGCTTAAAACTCAACATTCAAAAAACTAAGATCATGGCAGCAGGTCCACCACTTCATGGTAAATAGATGGGTAAACAGTGGAAAGTGTGACAGACTTTATTTTGGGGTCGGGGCTCCAAAATCACTGCAGATGGTGACTGCAGCCATGAAATTAAAAGACACTTGCTCCTTGGAAGAAAAGTTAGGACCAACCTTGACAGCATATTTTAAAAGAGAGACATTACCAACAAAGGTCTGTCTAGTCAAGCTATGGTTTTTCCAGTAGTGATGTATGGATGTGAGGTTTGGAGTGTAAGGCATGCTGAGAGCCAAAGAATTGATGCTTTTGAATTGTGGTGTTGGAGAAGATTCTTAAGAGTTCCTTGGACTGCAAGGAGATCCAACCAGTCCATCCTAAAGGAAACTAGTCCTGAATATTCATTGGAAGGATTGATGCTGAAGCAAAACTACTATCTTTTGGCCATCTGATGCAAAGAACCGACTCATTAGAAAATACCCTGATGCTGGGAAAGATTGAATGGGGGAAGAAAAGGGGACAGCAGAGGATGAGATGATTGGATGGCATCACCGACTCAATGGACATGAGTCTGAGTAAACTCCAGGAGTTGGTTATTTACAGGGAGGCCTGGTGTGCAGTTCATGGGGTCACAAAGAGTTGGACACGACTGAGCAACTGACGGAGAAGGTAATGGCACCCCACTCCAGTACTCTTGCCTGGAAAATCCCATGGACGGAGGAGCCTGGTGGGCTGTAGTCCATGAGGTCGCTAAGAGTCAGACACTGCTGAACAACTTTACTTTCACTTTTCACTTTCATGCATTGGAGAAGGAAATGGCAACCCACTCCAGTGTTCTTGCCTGGAGAATCCCAGGGACCGGGGGGCCTGGTGGGAGGCCACCTATGGGGTTGCACAGAATCAGACACGACTGAAGCGACTTAGCAGCAGCAGAGCAACTAAAGTGAACTGAGACATATGTGTGTGCAGCAAGCTTGATAATTACACATGACTCAGTCCATTTAATGTATTTAGGAATGTAAAATGTTGAGACTGCTCACATACACTAAAATCTTGAAAGATATTCAACAATGATCATTCTTGAGGAGGGGGAGACTGGTGAAAAGGGAATGAAGGTTGATAACATTTTATTCTGTAATGTTGGGATTTATTTCAATGTACATGATTGTTTTCATAATTTTAAAAGCAATAAAATTTGAAAAATAGAAACAGCCTCTGTCAAGGCAATGTAAATATTTTTTTTTGTTTCTATTGAAGCAGAACAATTTTTTCTCTGGAGGCTCTTAGCTATAGATTCACTGCAAGTGTTTAAGATTCCATGGGGCTTTTTTTCCTGGGAAGATAAACACATCAGTCCAGTGCAGGTAGTAGCTACTGTTCAGAACACTGTTGCCAAGTCTGCTCAAATAATTTAGGGTCTCCATCTCAACTCACGCATTCATTAATCTGGGGCAACAAATATGCCTATGTTTTCATAGATTAAACTACATTTTTCCTTTAAAATATATGTATTTCTCATGATTTTTGTATATGTAAACAATCAGAAGCAATAAATTTTCCTCATTTTGTTTCATTTTTCTGAATTCCGTTTTAACCCGCATTTAGGTTTATGAAACAAAAAGTTTTGGTATAACCAGGAGAAATGAAATTAGATCTACAAAACATATATTGGCTATCTGTGTCTATGTGTTAGTCGCTCAGTTGTATCCGACTGTGCAACTTCATGGGCTGTAGCCTGCCAGGCTCCTCTGTCCACGGAATTCTCCAGGCAAGAACACTGAGATGGGTAGCGATTCCCTTTTCCAGGGGATCTTCCCAACCCAGGGACCGAACCCGAGTCTCCTGCATTGCAGGCAGATTCTTTACCATCTGAGCCACCATAAAAGCTCTATATTGGCTATAAAATAAGAAAATAGTCATTGCTGGAAGAAGCACACATTTAAATATCTTCTTGTAAAGCAATAGTCAACTGCATTACAGAACCAACTCAAGAAAAGTAAACTTACAAGCAGAGAAAACTGAATTTTGTTTTGACATTGAGAAATTTGACAGTGAAACTTGACAATTAACACAGAACAGATCAGAGTATATCTGAAATACGGAGGTTGATTTGCCTGATTCATTTTAAGTTATTTACATGTATTTGTCTAAGGCTTCTGGCTGACTCTTAAGAAAAGCTATTTATATTCCAACAATGTGAGAATCAAGTTAAGGAAAAAATAATCTATATTTTCAGCTAAATAAGAAATGCAAATAATTTTACTTCAAAATTATATTAACAATCTCAATGGTGCTCAAGTCATTAAAATCATGTTATGAAAAGCAATATGTACCGCTGATATTAAAGCTGCTTATTTGCCAATGACCCAAAGTAAGTTAACTGAATGTTTACACTGAAGAAAACTTAATAAACTTTGTGATGCTAAACAAGGAAACAATAGAAAATAATGTGAAAAAAATCATGTTGCTATTAGTTAGAAAATTAAATACTTGTGTCTGTTTACTGTAATGTTTTCTAGCAACATCTCCCCCAGAATATACTGATATTAAAATGATCATGGTTTGAGGCAACAATGACGTTAGGCAGAGCTATGTCCTTTTCTTTGCATGTCACTAAACTCTTCTTTGATGCTGATTTTACTGAAACTTAAAACTTTACTATTGACTCCCATTCACATACTTTCAAAAACGTTAGTCAGGTCCCTTCCAACTTCAGCTCTGTATTGTAATTCTGTGTGTATATAAATTGGATGTCTTTCTAATCTTTATCTTCCCCCAATTCATAGCCCAATACATTAACCAGAATGCCTCAGTAATAAGTGCTTTATGAACAAATGACTGACAACCAGGCGTAGGCTCACTGAAGATGTTCCATCATCTTAACTACAACACGATAACCCACTTTTTATTTTTCAGTACCCAGCAATTAAATGGTCTTGCCTCCATAGAAACCTAAGCTTTTGGTTACGGTGACATGTTAGTGAAAATAAAAGTGTTACATCTCTTCCTCTAGGAAGGCAGTAAATTTTGCCTCAATTCAGTTATAGACTCTTTAACCTGATTTTTAAAAAATGTACTTTTTGAGAGTCTATAGAGTTGCGCTAACACATATAAAACTAACCTCAGAAAGTTTTTTTTCTTTTGTCACTGCTGTTTGTTTTTTCCTCAAAAAGCTTTTATGGCAGGGTGTGGCGGTGCGGGGGGAGACTTCCCCGGTGGCCCAGTGGTTATGACTTTGCCATTCAATGCAGGGGTGATGGTTCGATCCCTGGTGGGGGAGCTAAGATCTCACATCTTCATGGGCCAAAACCCCCAAAGAACATAAAACAGAAACAATATTGTAACAAATTCAAGACTTTAAAAATGATACACATTAAAAAAAGTTTTTATGGACATTTAAGGGAAATCAGTGTCCAACTATATAATGCTCTTTTCTTTTCTTTTCTAATATCACATTACGAAAATTTCCCAATTACCAGAAATTATACTAACCATTTTGGCTAAATAACATTTTTTAGGAAAATTTAATTCCCTTTAAATGTTACCTATTTGAACATTGTCAAGTGCTAATGCTAAAGCACAAAGTTAACCATTTCAAAGGCAGTTATTAATTTTCCATAATTCTAAATTATTATATTTGGGTACTATTTACTTCCTGATTCTCCAAAATGTGATTTCTCCACATTTCTTGGATGTTTAATAAAAGAATATGAAATATGCATTTTTATCATTTATATCTGACAATTATGTAGCAAAAGAGTTCCTAATTATAAATTCAAAATAAAGACAGACAAAAATTTCTCCTGTATCTCTGTAATAATTTTACATGCAAAACATGGTGGGAATCAACAAGCTATTCTGAACACAATAATCAGAACAGATTACCACTGGAAGAATAAAATTTGTTATCATGAAAGTGGATGTTATATCTTCCCCCTAGAGAGAAATTATGATTTAATGTTTACATTTTAATCCTTGCTAAATCTTCATCCTTGTTTCAGAGTAATGGCAATATTCTTGTTCTTACCCTCACATCACCTGACTCCTTTTCCTTCAGAGGCATCTTGGTCAAATCTTTTCTTCTGAAATAGAAGGATGAAAGAGCTCTCAATAGCTCTTATGACAGATTAGGTTGGATCTTCCCTCTGATAATAAACAGTTAACTCAAAGAATAGATCAAATAGAGGGAATTTTAGGTACCATTCTACAAGTTTCTAAAACATAGATATGTGCATAAGTGAATAGGTCCTTTTCAGAAAAGATTATGTCAAAACCGTGAACTTGTGACTAGGAAAAGATAATATTGAACAATTATTATTTACCAGCATGTTCACATGCACTTGCTAAGATTTAGCCTGTGGTGGTGGTGGTGGTGGTTTAGTTGTTCAGTCATGTCTGACTCTTGTGACCCCATGGACTGTAGCCTGCCAGGCTCCTCTGTCCATGGGATTCTCCAGGCAAGAATACTGGAGTGGGTTGCCATTTCCTTCTCCAGGGGATCATCCCCACCCAGGGATCGAATCTGTGTCTCCTGCATTGTAGGCAGATTCTGTACTGACTGAGCTATGAGGGAAGCCCAATTAGCATATACCTACTACTCAATAACATCAACAAACATCTTCTGAGAACTTATCACGCAAGACACCTGTAAAAAGAAATAAAGACTTAATTTCTATTCTCAAAAAGTTCACAACTTAAAGAGGAAAATAAAAGTAGATTAAAGTGCAAAATTGTATGTCATAATTGCAAGTCAACTTATTGCATTGATAATGACTAGTGGGCAGTAATAATAGCAAATATATATCTAATGTTTGTTATGTACCAGGAATCTCCTCACAATAAAGGACATTGCTACTATTATACTCTCCATCTTACAAATGATAAAAGTGAGGCCAAAGGTCAGTAATTGTTTCAAGCTCCAGAGCTAGTGTGCAACAGAGCTGTGATTGGCAGTGCAGCTATGGGCAGAAAGGAGACTAACACAACTTGGTAATAGTGTTTTGATTTGACGGTCTGGTTATGAAGACAAAAAAGAGTCATACACAGCACTCTACTCTAAATGGTAAGTTTATTTCTCACAGAGGTATACGTTAGCAATCTGAAAATTATTTTATAGGTGTACTGAAACTCAACAAATAAGTAAGTATACTGTAAATGTTGAGAGTTCCTCACTGTCAGAGAATACTACTCAGCAATATAAGATTATAAATATGCACAAGGGGCTTGCTAGAATGCATCTTGTGAGAGTGGCTTGGAATTGAAATATTTATAAGAATTAGGCTTCCCTGGTGGCTCAGATGGTAAAGAATTTGCCTGCAATGCAGGAAATCTGAGTTCAATCCTTGAGTCAGGAAGATCCCGTGGAGAAGGGAATGGCTACTCACTCCAGTATTCTTGCCTGGAGAATTCCATCAACAGAGGAGCCTGGTGGGCTACCATAAGAATTCATCTTCTTTTAAGGTATATATTTTAAGGCATGTTGTATGTGTTGTGCGCTCAGTGGTATCTGACTCTTTGCGACCCTCTGGACTGTAGCTTGCCAGGCTCCTCTGTCCATGGAATTTTCCAGGCAAGATACTGGAGTGGGTTACCATTTCCTGCTCCAAGGCATCTTTCCAACCCAGGAATCAAATCTCCATTTCTTATATTTTCTGCATTGGCAGGTGGATTCTTTACCACTGTGCCACCTTGGAAGCTCAGAAAGAGGATAGTGGCTTTGTTGTGGAGAAATCTGACAGGCACCACCTGAACTGATGATCAAGATTAACATCACCAGTCATCAGACATATTGCTAACATTCAATTCTAATACAGTACACTAAAAAAGGCAAAGCTCTTCTGTGGTTTTCTTCCTCAAAATTCATATTCTCAGTCTAGTCATTATGAAACATCAAATGAACCCAACTGAGAGACATTCCATGAAACACCTGACTGCTACTCTTCAAAAGTGTCAAGGTCATAAAAGTCAAGGAAAGATTGAGAAACTATCATACGTTGGAGGAAACTGTGGAGACATGACAACTGATAAATAAAGTGCACCATCCTGGGTTGAGTTCTGGAACACAAGAAGGACATTAGTATAAAAAGTAGGGAACTTTGAACAAAACCTGTAGTTTCATTAGTAGCATTGTACCAAGATTTAATCGCTAGTTTTGATTATTTTACCACTGTTATGTATGATGGTAACACCAGGGAAATTAGAGTGAAGAGTAAACGAAAACTCTTAATACTATTTCAATTCTTCTGTAAGCCTAACATTTTTTTGCAAGACTTAAAATGAAATCCAGTAACAAATACAAAATGTGCTCACACAAATGTCCAAGCAGCAACACTCTTAATTGTATTTTTAAAAAAAGAAAACAAAACTAAAAACAGCCTTAACATCCATGAACAGTTGAGTGAATAAATATTTGTGACATTTATACAATGGAATATTACTCACCTTTGGGGGGAAAAAACTATAGCATGGATCATTGTCAAAAAATTTATGCTAAGCAAATGAGACACATCAAAAAGTAACTACTGAATAATTCTATTACTATGAAATCTATGAAATTTTAGAATTAAAAAAACCCCTAATCTATAATCATAGAAAGCACATAAGTCATTGCCTGGAGTTTGTGGTGGTGAAAATAAAATACTGACTGAAAAGAGAGATAATGTAATTTTGGTGGATGATGAAAATACAATTTGATCAAGGTGGGTTCCATGGATAATTGCATTGTTCAAAACTTATCAAACTTTGCACTTAAAATGGGTTCATTGTTCATTTTATTGTATGTAAATAATATCGTGGGCTTACCAGGTGGCGCAGGGGTAAAGAATCTGCCTCCCAATGCAAGAGATGCAAGAGAGGAGGGTTCCATCCCCGGGTTGGGAAGAACCTCTGGAGTAGGAAATGGTAAGCCACTCCAGTATTCTTGCCTGGGAAATTCCAAGGACAGAGGATCCTGGTGCGATGCAGTCCATGGGGGTCACAAACAGTCAGGCATGACTGGGCTGCTGCTGCTGCTAAGTCACTTCAGTCGTGTCCGACTCTGTGCGACCCCATAGACAGCAGCCCACCAGGCTCCTCCATCCATGGGATTTTCCAGGCAAGAGTACTGGAGTAGGATGCCATTGCCTTCTCCCATGACTGGTCATGCACACATAAATTGTATCTCAATAAAATTAATTGAAAACTAAGAAAAAATAATCACCAAAAGATTTAATTTACATGCTCTGCTAATTTCGCATGGTGGCATAACCTGGCCACGATTTCTGGTGTATGAATGGATATCGGTGCCCATGTTTTCCTATTTCGCATTGCCCCAGAACTATTTTCTGTGGAAACATTCTCTGCCAGCCCTGTGCTGAGGTAGAAGAGCTGTCTCTCCAGACAAATGCTCTGATTGGCTTCTTCAGTTTCACTGAAAACTTTGATTCTTCTCCTCAATCTGGCACATTATCAAAACCTATGGATTCGTCCTGAGATAACAATATAAAATATCGCCTTTCAGGTCTCACCAAAAATTGAACCCTGGAGCACCATATTGCTAATTCTCATTGAAATTGTGACTGTTTTTTTTTTTAATTTTTGGATCTTTGTTGCTGCGTACCTTCTTTCTCTAGTTTGGGTCAGCAGGGGCTACTTTCTAGTTGCCGGGCCCAGTTTTTCATCATAGTGGCTTCTCAAGCACAGAGCACATCCTCTAGGCGAGAGGGCTCAGTAGTTGTGGAGCACGGGCTTAGTTGCTCCTTGGCATGTGGGATCTTCCTGGACCAGGGATCAAACCCCTGTTCTCTGCATTGGCAGATAGATTCTTAACCACTGACCTGTCAGGGAAGTCCCTAGATTTTCTTTGAATATATTGTACTTTGGCATGACTATCAGCTTGAGTTGAGAAAACTATTAGGGAAAATATAAAACTCAGTATTGTATATACTAATTTATTCAACTTTTAAAAACTTGATTTATGATGTGCTAACATTGAGGAATCTGTGAGAAATCCAAGTGGCTATGTAATGTAGCCAATGGACTTTCTAAGTCTCAGGTATGAATTGTTTTAATTGAGAGATGGTAGCCAATATATTGAACAACCTGTGAGCTGCTAAACAACCTGTGAACAACGACAACCAGCTCACAGACACTGGTCCCCCAGGAGGGACACCTCTGGAGTGCTGGAGCAGTTAGGAAGTATCCTTGCTTTGCCAAATTTCATCCCTGGCTGCTGGATGTTGTGGACAAGCAAGGAATACAGAGGGATGGAAAAAAGGCATGCAAGGCAATGGCTATTTTATCAATCAGTAAGTTGGACACGACTGAAGCGACTTAGCAGCAGGAGCAACAAGGAAGTACTTCAGCATTTTAATAACCAGGATGGCCATGCTAATAATGTATACTCACTGAATAGCAATCGTGAATGGAGTTGAGCATATTTATTAGTGCACCAGCTAATAGCTTATTTATGAAGACCACTGGGAGAAATTTCTTTCAGAATGATATAAAGCTATATAGTTCTTAAGCATCTGGCTTTTAAAAAATGTATCCCAAGGACATTCTGAATCTCAAAAATCTCTTTTTCTCTCTGGCTACTTGGAAGCATGGAACTGTATTTGCAGCCAAATTTAACTATACTATTAAATATTTTAAAAGAAGATACCTTGTATTTCTGCATTTGGTTGTGCTTTATCTTTGTTCTAATTTCTTATCTTTTGAGTGCTTCTTCTTGTAAACCTATTTGTATAATATTCTATACATTTCTTAGGGAAATTTTTAACTTTAATATATTTTCAATTAAATACACATATTATACACACAAAAGGGATGGGTTAACTTTATCTGAGTTGGTGAAAAGAGTGATATCTGAACTGGGAATTAAAAGACAAAGGTGTTTACTTAGTAGACACGGGAACAAGGACATTCCAGAGAGAAGTCACTGTATGTTTAAAGGCATAAATTTGTAACAGCAGGACATGCTGTTGAACTTCAAGTAGTTCATTTTTAATTAGAACAAGTGGATGGAGGAGAGGTTTGCAGAGGCCAACTCACAAAACAAAAACAATGAGCATGACTCCTGCACCTACTGGCTATGTGCACATGGGCAAGTTATTTAATCACTCTGTCTCAGTTTCCCCATCTGTAAAATGGGGATAAAAATAGTACCTACATCATGGATGATTTTAAGGATTAAATGAGTTAATGCTTGAATTCACCTAAAACAGTATTTGACTGATATATATATATATATATATATATATATATATATATATAAACACTTATATAGATATAAAAGAGTTTGCCCTTTTTGTTACATATGGTCTATTAAGGTAGGTCTCATGAGATGCAAACTTGACCCCTCCTATGGTGAGATGAAAACTTAACTCCTCTAACTCCAATCTCAGTGCTCTTTCCATCCCACCACTGACTTGTTAGGAACCCAAAGAGAGGTGCAAGGAAAGGACCATAGCAAAAGAGAGACAGTAACCACTCCAGCATTCTTGCCTTGGAAATCCCGGGGACAAAGGAGCCTGGCAGGCTACAGTCCATGGGGTCGCAAAGAGTCGGACACGACTTAGTGACTATACAACAACAACAAAATCTCAAACACTACTTTCATCCCTTTGTGATTTTCTTGAGGGCTAGTGCATGCCTTGGAGAAGGCAATGGCACCCCACTCCAGTACTCTTGCCTGGAAAATCCCATGGACGGAGGAGCCTGGTAGGCTGCAGTCCATGGGGTCGCTAACAGTCAGACATGACTGAGCGACTTCACTTTCACTTTTCACTTTCCTGCATTGGAGAAGGAAATGGCAACCCACTCCAGTGTTCTTGCCTGGAGAATCCCGTGGACGGAGAAGCCTGGTAGGCTGCAGTCCATGGGGTCGCACAGAGTCGAACACAACTGAAGCGACTTAGCATCAGCAGTGCATGTCTAGGGACTTTAAATATTTAATAAAGCTTCATGCAGCCCCTGCATATCTAAGAGAAAGGAATATCTCAATCTATCATGTAAAACACTATTTCTCAAGATGAGACTAGCTTATGTATTTGAAACATTTAACAAGAACACTATGGTTCTTCTTGTTGCCTAGAGTAAAATTCAAATTTTCAAATGGTTTTAGATTCTAATCATAGTAAAGTAGTTCTAATTCTAGACAACAGCAGCATTCTCTGTTCCCTCTCAGGGAAACCTGGCATCACAAGCTGGTTAGATTGTTCCTTATCTGATTGGAGCTTTGTCAGTAATTCTCATCTCTTACACCTGTCTGTAAGGTCTAAGAGGCAACGCCACTTCAGATCATTGACTCATGGCACTGGAATGAAACTAACAATTGGGAATGAAACTAGAAGTCTTATTGACAACAATGGCATCGTAGGCTCATGAACCAGAGCTATGGCTTCACGTTGATAACAAGTCGTGGCTAGAACATTTTCCCTGCAATTAAATTCCTGAGACACTTCTTTCTTGAATCAGATCAAAACTCACATTTTAAAGCAGGTATTTCTGAACTTCTTCCAGCCTCACCTGTGAGTATAATATATTAAAAACAGAGCTGCAACCTGGCGCAGGGTGAAAATGGGGGGGAGGGTAGAAGGGAAGTTTGAGAGGGAGAGGACATTCGTTACGGTAAGGCAGAAACCAATATAACATTGTAAAGCAATTATTCTCCAATTAAATAAGCAAAGAAGATATTGTATAAAAGGAAACATAAAAACATTAGAGCTATATGTTCCAGACAAGTGTTGCAACTACTATAGGGTGTGTTGTTTAAAAGTGAAACATCAATTATCTTATTCTATTGTGAAGACAAAGTAACTATAGAACAAACCAAGATATATGGACCTAACAATTGCCCTTACAAAAGAAAATGGTTCTGCTGTTAATAAACACAAACATTTGGCAGAGAAGACTGCCAATCCTTCTTCGGTCTCCAGACACAGTCATTTAACAAATGCAGCCATAAACAATCTAACGCCATCCCTTTTTTGTGCACTTGTTTGTTTCAAAGTCTGGGCAGGACACTTCACTGCTCTGTATTCCTCTTCTTTATACACTATGAAGATGATAAAAAAAAATGTATTACTACCTGAAACTAATTAACTTTTAATTGATCTGAATGGTGATAAAATGCTCTTTAATAATGACAAGTACAGCCGGGGCCCGCGGGAAGAAGTACAATATAAATTATGGACAAAAAGCAGTCATCTGGCGGACTGCATTACTGTGGAAGCATTTATGATCTTTCTCAAACATTCTGCAAAAGTGTAAATCAATATGGAGGGTGCTAGACAATATTGGTCTAGACAAGATTGGTGCTCCACCCATCTCCAATGGGTGGAGATGGTTTTCATTCAGAATAAGTGAGAGCCACAAGAGTCTAGGCAGATGGTTCAAAGGTCAAAGTGCTTTCACAGGTACTCACATACACATGAATTAGCATCCTTATATTTAGCATTTACCCATTCAGTTCTACTCACCTGAAACTGCTCCTTTGCATACTTTGTCAGCCTCATAAGTCTCTAAGCCACAGGGTGTGAGAGAATCTTGGTGTTCATAGACCCTGATAACTATGACAATTACATCAATACTGAATTAAACTTTATAGCAAATGCCACATTAAAAGTGGTAAGCATTGTTATGGAAACATAAATAATGCACAGTGTCTGCCATTAGTAAGCATTTAAGAGAAATGTATGTATTCAGTGAATGAAAAGTTCTGGACAAGGATTCATGGAATATGGACTTAGGTGTTTACAACTTAGGCATGGTAACTACATATTCAAATCATTATATAAATCAATGGAAATATACATGTAAAAAGAGAATCATTTCTATGAAAACTAAGTTGAATGCTTTGGAAAGACTCCATAAATGTAAATCCATCAAAAATCTTTATCAATTCAGGTATATCAAGATAACTAAAAATTTAAAGGGAAAATCATAAAATAGGTCAAAGAAATTTGTACTCTAGTGTCTTCACAAGTATCTTTAAATTCTCCTTCCTCTTTAAGCAAAATAAATCTGGGAACTGTATATGATATATGATGAATTTTATTTTATCTTAAACTTTTTATTTCGTATTGGAGTATAGGAGATTAACAATGTTGTGATAGTTTAAGGTGGACAGCAAGAGGACTCAACCATACATATACACTTACAAGTATCCATTCTCCCCCAAACTACCCTCCCATATGATGAATTTTAGATGTGTATTAGGCAAGAAGATGAAATTCAAAGCACAGAATCCAGAATAAAGGAAAAGACCTGACATAATATAAGCATATTGACAAACTGAAATTAATTTTAGAGCTACTTATATAAAAATAAACCTAATATGTATTATTTTTAAGCTTCCTCAATGAAATAAGTTTTTTGAACTACCTAACCAATCATTGAACCTGATGTCAGAAAACAGGACTTTATCTCAAATATACATGAAAGAACTTTACAGATCTTTAGGCTTTATAGAAATTTTACTTATGTGCACTGTTGTGTGTTTTTTACCAATAATCTACAAAGTCAATAAATAGAGATTCCCTTGAGCACCAGTGAACTGGCAAGCATGTGCTTGGTTATGAAGCCAAAAGGATGCATACTGTGACTTGAAAGGAGAGAATGCAAAATGCCAACAATCATAAATTGGAAGTGGAATCCAAAGAGCCTTCCTTAACCTCAAACTCAGTGGCTTTACCAGGAATAACTAACTAGCTAACTAACTCTTCTCTCACTCTCTCTCCACTCACTCTGTGTGTATGTGTGTGTATAATATTTAGATATATGATATGTATATCATGATTCTGTACACCTATACCATATATAAGACCCCTGTGGCTCAGACAGTAAAAAATCCTCCTGCAGTGCAGGAGGCTGGGGTTTGATCCTGGAGTTGGCAAGATCCCCTGGAGTAGGAAATGACAAGCCACTCCATTATTGTTGCCTGGAGAATTAAATGGACAAAGGAGCCTGGTGGCCTACAGTCCATGAGGTTGCAAAGAGTCAGACACCACTAAGCAATTAACACTATACCATATATACTTGTGCACCCATATCAGATCAGATCAGATCAGTCGCTCAGTCACGTCCGACTCTTTGCGACCCCATGAATCGCAGCACGCCAGGCCTCCCTGTCCATCACCAACTCCCGGAGATTACTGAGACTCACATCCATCGAGTCAGTGATGCTATCCAGCCATCTCATCCTCTGTCGTCCCCTTCTCCTCTTGCCCCCAATCCCTCCCAGCATCAGAGTCTTTTCCAATGAGTCAACTCTTTGCATGAGGTGGCCAAAGTACTGGAGTTTCAGCTTTAGCATCATTCCTTCCAAAGAAATCCCAGGGCTGATCTCCTTCAGAATGGACCAGTTGGATCTCCTTACAGTCCAAGGGATACATGCCTATAAATACACAGTCACACATCTGTCTACAAAACACTGAACACTCCACTTCCCCTTAATTTTATTCTTATAAACTCAATTTCCAGCCAATAATGTGATGTTTCAGAACCAAAATTACTTGAAAAAGAACTTCACACTTAGCTTGAGCCTTTTTAGATTTTTTTCCTGTGGCACTGTGTTCTCAAACTTTACTTCTGACATTTAAAAAACCTTGCTGCTGATCTTAAATCATAGAACCTAACACATAAACAATATAGCCTACATTTTACAAACACTTTGAGTCTGTTCATTAATCTATATAATATCCTCGCAAAGTGAATAATTTATAATTTTCACAGGTTTCCCCCCGCCATGACAAAACTGAGACTCAGTTAAATAAAGTATCAGATAAAAAAGGACATTTATGAAACTTAATTCAACATGTAATTCAACTTAATTCAACACCAGATGGTCAATACTGAAATCAGATTGATTATATTCTTTGCAGCCAAAGATGGAGAAGCTCTATACAGTCAGCAAAAACAAGACCAGGAGCTGACTGTGGCTCAGATCATAAACTCCTTATAGCCAAATTCAGACTTAAACTGAAGAAAGTAGGGAAAACCACTAGACCATTCAGGTATGAACCTAAATCAAACCCCTTAAGATTATACAGAGGAAGTGAGAAATAAATTCAAGGGATTACATCTGATTGTCTATCAGTCAGCCTGAAGAACTATGGATGGAGGTTCGTGACATTGTGCAGGAAGCAGTGATCAAGACCATCCCCAAGAAAGAGAAATGCAAAAAGGCAAAATTGTTGTCTGACGAGACCGTACAAATAGCTGAGAAAAGAAGAGAGATGAAAGGCAAAGGAGAAAAGGAAAGACATACCCATTTGAATGCAGAGTTCCAAAGAATAGGAAGGAGAGATAAGAAAGCCTTCCTCAGCGATAAACGCAAAGAAATAGAGAAAAACAATAGAATGCGAAAGACTAAAGATTTCTTCAAGAAAATTAGAGATACCAAGGGAACATTTCATGCAAAGATGAACACTTGGTATGGACCTATCAACAGAAGATATTAAGAAGAGGTGGCAAGAATACACAGAAGAACTATACAAAACAGACCTTCATGACCCATATAACCACGATGATGTGATCACTCACGTAGAGCCAGACATCCTACAATGTGAAGTCAAGTGGGCCTTAGGAAGCATCACTAAGAACAAAGCTAGAGGAGTTAATGGAATTCCAGTTGAGCTATTTCAAATCGTAAAAGATGATGCTGTGAAAGTGCTGCACTCAACAGGCTAGCAAGTCTGGAAAACTCAGCAGTGACCACAGAACTGGAAAAGGTCAGTTTTCACTCCAATCCCAAAGAATGGCAATGCCAAAAAATGTTCAAACTACCACACAATTGCACTCATCTCTCACGCTAGCAAAGTGATGCTCAAGATTCTCCAAGCCAGACTTCAACAGTACATGAACTGTAAACTTCCAGATATTCAAGCTAGATTTAGAAAAGGCAGAGGAATCAGAGACCAAATTGCCAACATCCACTGGATCTTTGAAAAAGCAAGAGAGTTCCAGAAAAACATCTACTTCTGCTTTATTGATTATGCCAAAGCCTTTGACTGTGTGGAAAAGAGACACTGATGTATAGAACAGTCTTATGGACTCTGTGGGAGAGGGAGAGGGTGGGAAGATTTGGGGGAATGGCATTGAAACATGTATAATATCATGTATGAAACGAGTCACCAGTCCAGGTTCGATGCACGATACTGGATGCTTGGGGCTGGTGCACTGGGACGACCCAGAGGGATGGTGTGGGGAGGAGGAGGGAGGAGGGTTCAGGATGGGGAACACATGTATCATTTCGATATTTGGCAAAACTAATACAATATTGTAAAGTTTAAAAATAAAATTAAAATGGTAAAAAACAAAAACACTGTGTACAATTCTGAAAGAGATGGGAATACCAGACCACTTGACCTGCCTCCTGAGAAATCTCTATGCAGGTCAAGAAGCAGCAGTTAGAACTGGACATGAAACAACAGACTGGTTTCAAATAGTGAAAGGAGTACATCAAGGCTGTATATTGTTACCCTGCTTTTTTAACTTATATGCAGAATACATCATGTGAAATGCTGGTCTGGATGAAGCACAAGCTGGAGTCAAGATTGCCTGGAGAAATACCAATAACCTCAGATATGTAGATGACACTACCCTTATGGCATTAAGTGAAGAGGAACTAAAGAGCTTCTTGATGAGAGTGAAAAAGTTGGCTTAAAACTCAACATTCAGAAAACTAAGATCATGGCATCTGGCCCGATCAATTCATGGCAAATAGATGTGGAAACAATGGAAACAGTGAGAGATTTTATTTTTGGGGGCTCCAAAATCACTGGAGATGGTGATTCCACCATAAAATTAAAAGACGCTTGCTCCTTAGAAGAAAAGCTATGACCAACCTAGACATCTTGCTAAAAAGCAGAGACATTACTTTACCAACAAAGGTCCATCTAGTCAAAGCTATGGTTTTTCCAGTAGTCATGTATGGATGTGAGAGTTGGGCTATAAAGAAAGCTGAGCACCGAAGAATTGATGCTTTTGAACTGTGGTGTTGGAGAAGACTCTTGGACTTCTTGGACTCTTGGACTTCTGGTTGGACTGCAAGGAGATCCAACCAGTCCATCCTAAAAAAAATCAGTCCTGAATATTCACTAAGAGGACTAATGCTGAAGCTGAAACTCCAATACTTTGGCTACCTGATGTGAAGAACTGACTCATTGGAAAGGACCCTGATGCTGAGAAAGAATGAAGGGAGGAGGAAAAGGGGATGACAGAGGATGAGATGGTTGCATGGCATCACCGATGCAAGGGACATGAGTTTGAGTAGGCTCCTGGAATTGGTGATAGACAGGGAAGCCTGGCATGCTGCAGTCCATGGGGTCTCAAAGAGTTGGACATGACCGAGGGACTGAACTGACTGAATTCAACACCATTATTTACAGAAGGAGAATGACATAGGAAAGATGAAATGGTAGTTCAATAATATATACTGGGCCCTTATTTTGTGCCTTACAAGTGAAGGAGAAAAAGCAATTATTTCTGTCCTTAATATGATTACAACACAGTGTGATGTATGCGAAGAAAGATTTGTTCGAAGCACAGTTGAAATACAGGGGTAGGAACAACTTACTGTCGTTTGTTGTGGGTGGGTAGAAGTGGTAGAAAATTTGTTATAAAATAACTTTAATGGAGTATCTTGAATAGGATCTCCACTTAGTAGACAAAGAGAAGGACATTCTTACAAGAGAAACATCACATATCAATGCACAGAACTGCTTTTTCATCCAAATAAAAGCATAGCAGTGCAGTAGGTCTGAATGAACCCTGAGGTTTCAATAGGAAATGGCAGAACATGATGAATAATCTTTATCCCATCTATGGAATTTTAATCTCCTTTGGACCTCCTGGAGCTATTGCATTCTAGAAGACTTTCTCTATAAGTAAGCATTGCTCCAGTTCATTAATTTGAACAATAAGGAGAATAAATTGAAGGGAAGGAAGAACAGGATTAAGTTGTTGGACTGAGAATGAAAAAATGGTGGCAGTTTCCATTCTTATTTTAGAAGCAGAATTAATAACACTCAATGCCTTTAAATATAATTGATGACTTTCGTTCACTAGTGGCTTCCGACAGTGTGCTGAGCTTTTCCACTCCAAGTCATTCATAGGTTAATTGGGGGACAAGGTAGGATAAAGTAGCACATAACCCAGCTCACTGGATTGCTGCATTACCAAATGGGCTAAGAATAGATTGAAAAATCACACAACTCAGTGTTTTATCTAAAGATATTCTCATTTAAAGTGACAGCAGTGTTTGCCTCTTAACGTGAAGTCTGTTGTTGTTGTTGAGTCACTTAGTCATGACAGACTTATTGTGACCCCATGGACTGCAGCACACAAGGCTTCCCTGTCCTTCACTATCTCCCAGAGTTTGCTCAAACTCATGTCCATTGAGTCAGTTATGCTATCCAACCATCTCGTCCTCTCTCATCCCCTTCTCTTCCTGCCTTCTATCTTTCCCAGCATTATCTTTCCCTAACTTGAAATCTAGGATTAAGTCAAATTTACACAATCAATATCTGCTTCTCTCCTAAATTAAACCCAGATCAAGACTGACTGACCTATGGATCTGCAGAGGGAACTTGTCCAGACAGCATTTGGGTTCTCATTTCTGCCTTACTTGAGAGAGAAGAAAAAAATGTGAGACATAATAAAGCGCATTTAATTGCTCTTAATTTACACAATCAATCAAATTGCCAACATCCATTGGATCACAGACAAAGCAAGAGAATTCCATTAAAACATCTATTTCTGCTTTACTGACTATGCCACAGCCTTTGATTGTATGGATTACAACAAACTGTGAAAAATTCTGAAAGAGATGGGAATACCAGACCACCTGACCTGCCTCTTGAGAAACCTGTATGCAGGTCAGGAAGGAACAGTTAGAATTGGACATGGAACAATGGACTCATTACAAATTGGGGAAGGAGTACGTCAAGGTAGTATGGTACGTCAAGGTTGTATGTTGTCACCCTGCTTATTTAACATATATGCAGAGTACATCATGCAAAATGCTGGACTGGATGAAGCAAAAGCTGGAATCAAGATTGCCTGGAGAAATACCAATAACCTCAGATATGCAGATGACACCACCCTATGGCAGAAAGTGAAGAGGAACCGAAGAGCCTCTTGATTAAAGTGAAAGAAGAGAATGAAAGCACTGGCTTAAAACTCAACATTCAAAAAATGAAGATCATGGCATCCAGTCCCATCACTTCATGGCAAATAGATGGGGAAACAATGGAAATATTTAGACTTTATTTTCATGGGTTCAAAAAATCACTGCAGATGGTGAAATTAAAAGATGCTTGCTCCTTGAAAAAAAGCTATGACCAACCTAGATGGGATATTAAAAAGCAGAGACATTACTTTGTGACAAAGGTCTGTCTAGTAAAAGCTATGATTTTTGCAGTAGTCATATATGGATGTGAGAGTTGGACTATAAAGAAAACTGAGCGCCGAAGAATTGATCCTTTTGAACTGTGGTGTTGGAGAAGACTCTTGAGAGCCCCTTGGACTGCAAGGAAATCAAACCAGTCCATCCTAAAGGAAATCAGTCTTGAACTTTCATTGGAAGGACTGATGCTGAAACTCCGATACTTTGGCCACCTGATGGGATGAACTGACTCATTAGAAAAGACCCTGATGCTGGGAAAGACTGAAGGCAGGAGGAGAAGGGGATGACAGAAGATGAGATGGTTGGACGGCATCACCGACGTGATGGACATGAATTTGAGTAAGCTCCGCGAGTTGGTGATGGACAGGGAAGCCTGGAGTGCTGATGTCCATGGGGTTGCAGAGTCAGACAGGACTGAGCAACTGAACTCAACTGAATGTTTACCAAGCCATTGTTTTCAATGATGATAACAGAAAGAGGGATGACTGACTAGCATCATAGGTGTCTTTAACACATGTCACATGTCTTAAAGGGGGCCTTCATATTTCCCCTAGAGTTCTCCATGGGGAAAACCTATGATCAGTTCCTAGTTAGATGTCTAAGAAAATTTCCCTCCTAGTGAAACTCTACACAAGGTTCTCATGATAAGAATGGAAACAAGATTTTTCAGCCATCCAGGAGACTCTGCAGTGCAATGCCATAGGCAGTCTGCCTGGATGGCTCACTGGTGTCAGGCACAGGGAAGCTATTGTGAACCTCAAGTCTGGCCTATTCTTCACCTTCTTATGCATGAGCTTAGGCATATGATTGAACCCAGCTGTGTCTCAGTTTCTCCTGTGTAAAAGTGTGAGAATTATAATTACTTTCCTCTCAGGGATGTTATGACACTAATTAATGCCTCAGAACTCTGTGACTAAAAATCATTCTGCACAGATGTTAATGACTGTTATTCAAAGAACAGTCATAAGGCCAACTGCAGTGGAAGAAGGGGGTGGGCAGGTTTTCAGTCTCCTTAATAAAGGCCAAATAGCAGTTAGTAGGAAAAAGATTAAAGAAAAATAAAACAATTAACAAAGGACTTAAGATGAAGGCATTATATTAGCAGACCTCAAGCAACCAGGCATCTACTGAAAATGAATGTGGGGTGCATATTCCACAACTGAAAATCACTGAAAATTTTAATGGTCTATGGCAATAGTTGGGCCACCTGATGCTAAGAACTGACTCATTGGAAAAGACCTTGATGCTGGGAAACAATGAAGGCAGGAGGAAAAAGGGACAACAGAGGATGAGATGGTTGGATGGCATCACTTACAGGATGGACGTGAATTTGAACAAGGTCCAGGAGTTCGTGATGGACAGGGAGGCCTGGCGTGCTGCAGTCCACGGGGTTGCAAAGAGTTAGACATGACTGACTGACTGGACTGAACTGATGGCAATAGTTCATGACAGAAAATGTTTTTAACCATACTTGAATTCTAGTGGTACAAATAAATTTTGAGGGATTCTGCTATACATTGTATAATCAAAATGACTAATTCACCTAAAAGTCACCATGTGATTCCACCTGTCATTATCCTTTTATAATATTTAGTAGAGTACAGCCATGAAATTAAAAGACATTTGCTCCTTGAAAAAAAGCTATGACCAACCTAGATAGCATAATAAAAAGTGAAGACATTAGTTTGCTAACAAAGGTCTGTATAGTCAGGTATGATTTTTTCAGTAGTCATGTATGGATGTGACAGTTGGACCATGAAGAAGGCTGAGCATTGAAAAGTTAATGCTTTTGAACTGTGGTGTTGGAGAAGACTCTTGAGAGTCCCTTGGACTGCAAGGGGATCCAACCAGTCCATCCTAAAGGAAATCAGTCCTAAATATTCATTGGAAGGACTGATACTGAAGCTGAAACTCCAACACTTTGGCCACCTGATGGGAAGAACTGACTCATTAGGAAAGACCCTGATGCTAGGAAAGATTGAAGGGCAGAAGGAGAAGGGGATGACAGAGGATGAGATGGTTGGATGGCATCACTGACTCAATGGACATGAGTTTGAACAAGCTCCAGGGGATGGTGAGGGACAGGGAAGCCTGGCATGCTGCAGTCCATGAGGTCACAAAGAGTTGGACACGACTGAGTGACTGAACAACAACAAGTAGTTCAAGATGCGAAAATTAATAAATCCTTAGGGACTGCAGAAGGGACAATTGTCAAATGAGAGAATTCTAGAATCTCCCTCATCTGTTATTTTGTAATTGAGAAAGGTAAGGTTTTTGTCTTGATGTTTGAAAGGCTATGTTTAAAGATACCATAGTTATTTTCTTATGATTTCTATAACTGTACCCTTCAGGCTTCTGCCCACGGTTCACTATCTAAACCAGATGTTTTATTCCATTTGTTTTCAATGAAGAAACTGAGGTGAAGAGAAATTAAATAACATCCTAAGATAGTTTAGCAAAATAAGATGCCTTTGGCTTCCAGTCTAGGGATCCTCCATTTATACTCGTGGCTTCCTCTGATGTCATCATTATTTAAGTGTCTAAAGAGGCTGTATGAAACATGAGTGTGACACTTCCTGAGGGACCCTGCCCTAGGTTTCAAGACTACAGCTAGACACACTCATGCTCCATTTACTAAGTAGTAGAAGTAGTAGCCGACTTGAATGGCACTGAACAGCGGTAGCAGACAGATAAGAAAAGAGTTTATAATATTCGCTGCCACCAAATCACCATGATGAGGAAAACCATGCGCTTGCCCATTTTAACAACCATAATTTTGGATAATCTATTATGCATCATCCCTACTAGGTCTAGGAATGACATGACAGTCAAGAAAGACTAAATCTTTTCTTGAAGAATTTAACCATCCCCGAGGAAGACAGTCATGAAAAAAAAAATAAGTACCCAAACAAACATCTAATTTCAAGGGAGAGTAAAATGAATGTAAATATTTACTTACTATAATACCAAGTATGTACAAAACAGATGCAATTTTTAAACAGTTGTATTGTTTTTAATGCAAAAATATCAAATTTCAGCTAATGATCTATATGTGTGCGTGCTCATACATGTTTGACTCTTTGCGACCCCGTGGTCTGTAGCCTGCCAAGTTCCTCTGTCCATGGGATTATCCAGACAAGAATAGTGGAGTGGGTTGCCATTTCCTCCTCCAGGGAATCTTCCTGACCCAGGGATCGAACCCGAGTCTCTGATGTCTGCTGCATTGGCAGGCAGATTCTTTACTACTAGCACCACCTTGAAAACCTTAATTGTATGAGGAGAGGAGTCAAATATCACCAACCCCCATAATTGAGGAGGGTGGACTGGAGAGGAAAAATACACCTCTCCTACATCTTTGTCCAAATCTCTTCTCTCTGATGCTCTTTCACTCTCACACCCTTTGGCTCCACCTCACCAATGGAGAGACAAACCAGTTCTTCTAGCTCTTATAGGCTCTTCACCCAAAGGCTTTATTCTGACACCTTTCCAGGTCTCCATTGAAATAGCAACCTTCTGCTTCTCCACTCCTCCCATACTCCCCCTTCCTCTGTGGGAGCACCCATGCATGTATTTTGTGGTTTTTTTTTTTTTTAATGTTCATGTGTCAGGAGTGGAGGAGTGAGAAAGGCAATAAAACTCATTTTTCCCTTTTTCAGTGTACTGCCACAGGTAAGCACTTCACAGCTCACCCACTTCCGTGTAATTTCTATTGCCTCGCTGCAGATAAAGAAGCTTCTATAGATACCCAAGACAGGTGCACAATTGAGCTCCTGATGAAACTTTTCTGCTTGGCTTTGTAAATAGATTTGACAACAGTTTCCAGGAAACTGCGCCTGATGTTTCAAGGCTAGACCTGGCTGTCAAGCATGCTGAGTCATAATCACTGAGTCAGAGAGTTTCATGCTGTAAGGGAATTTTTCTAAGATTAGCCAGCCTCCTTGCTTTGGGATAAGGAAAGCAGCAGGGTTTCCTAGCAAATGATCCTGAAAGGGTAGGAAAGCTCTCCCCACTTTTTTTCTTTTGTATTTTTTCAATATTTCCCCCTTTTAAGAGGTTGTATTATATACTTGCTTTTTCTTCAAGGTCTTATTATTGTCTCACCAGTCAAATACAACTCTGAACTCAACTACCTGGGAACTAGAAGCTTATAGCTCAGATTATTTTTTCTAATAAATATAATTATGGAAGAAAGAAGAGGTCTGACATAAATAGTTTAATTAAGCTTTTGTAGGATCAAAATAAACATATAGCTAAATGCTCTGAGACTAAGGTCATAGACCCCAGTATTGCAAAAGTAAAATATTAGCCATAGAACCATATTATTCTTTTCCCTTAATCCTTAGATTTTAAAAAATGACCAAGAGTCTACCAGTTTGTTAGAAATAGTGGCCTACTTATGACAAATTCAAACACTGTTAGGACCCTTAAGTTCCAAATTAATTGGAACCTACAAAACAAGGTGACTTGACTTCTAGTTTTAGAAGAGGCCATCTATCAAGAGTTGAACATAATACATCCATGTAGTTTAGGGTTCACAATTGAATTAAAATACATATTAAACAGAAAAGTTAGTTATCCTTCTTCAGTAGCAAATATCCAAGCTAAAATCACTACATTAATACGAGTCATACTTCAGAAACTCAGGGAACTCTTGCAATAAGTCTGCAGTCTTCATAAACTGATCTCAATGGGGAAAGGCACAAAGAATTTGTGGCTTGGTGAAAACCACAGAGAACACTAGAAATCAATACAAATACTTAGGCCCTCAATCACATTACATTCATACATTTCTCAATATGCGATGCCAAGGTAATGTTTTAAGTTACATCTTTTAGAAAAACAATGCCATTTGTAGCAAATGAATGGACCTAGATAATGTCATACTGAATGAAGTCAGACAGAGAAAGAGATATATGATATCCTTTATATGTGGGATCTAGGCGAGGGTGGAATGATTTGAGAGAATAGCATTGAAACATATATATTATCATATGTGAAATAGATTGCCAGTCCAGGTTTGATACATGAGACAGGGTGCTCAGGGCTGGTGCACTGGGATGATGCTGAGGGATGGGATGGGGAGGGAGGTAGAGGGAGGGTCAGGATGGGGAACACATGTACACCCATGGATGATTCATGTGAATGTATGGCAAAAACCACCACAATACTGCAAAGTAATTAGCGTCCAATTAAAATTTTAAAAGAAAGAAAAATAAAAGAAAGAAATGATTCAAATGAACTTATTTACAAAAGAGAAACAGACTCACAGACTTAGAGGATGAACATATGAACTTACTGTCATGGGGGCAGGAGAAGAATGGGCAGAAGGGATAGTTAGGGAGTTTGAGATCGACATGTATACTGTTATATTAAAAATGGAAAACCAACAAGGTCCTGCTGTATAGCATGGGGAACTCTGCTCACTGTTATGTCACAGCCTGGATAGGAGAGGAGTTTGGGGGAGAATGGATACATGTATATGTATGGTTGAATCCCTTCGCTGTCCATCTGAAATTATCACAACATTGTTAATTGGCTATACTCCAATATAAAATAAAAGATTTTTTAAACATTAAATAAATTAAATCTTTTTTTTATTTTCTATTATTGAATAGAAACAAAACTTGATTACATCCCTATAATATGACATTAAGAAAAGTCTACATACTTGTCATTTTTTCTTCAGTATTGTAAAAAGTTTTCCTAACAAAAGCATTACTGAATGAGTGTTGACATATATAGGGTAAAATTATTTCTGCTACCTTTACTTCCAAGTTTTTCATCAAAATTCCATAATTCAACTCCATTTCAATTCTATAAAACACTATTCTATTTGTATAGAAGATGGTGAAAGGTTTTATGAATGCTATAAAATGATTTTTATATATTTATGCTGGTTCCTAAAAGACCTATAAAACATTTTCTTTCCCCAAATATAATGTATTTGAGGCAGAGACTAAAGATAGATTGCATTTTTAAAATATGCATTACTTCTTCCTTCCTTCCCCAGTTCCTTTTTATCCATTTGAACAAGAAGGCATGTAGAGAACAGTAGAAAATTCTTTACTATTAAAGGAGTAAATGAGTAACATTCCAAATCAGTGATAAAATAACAGTTGCCCTAAGGACAGAAGTAAGGAAATGTTGGTGGCTCAATTCTCCTATCCAGAAAGCATATTACTGGGACCTGATGAAGAATTTAAGGAGTTTCAGGCAAGGTATCTGGATCCACCAAATCTTCCCCATCACCTACCTAAGCTAATAAAATCCCTTATGCTGGATTCTGAGACATTTTTTGAGGGCATAGTCTTCTATTAAAGTGCACAAAGCTGAATAAGAGTGGGGAGGAGTAAATAAAGGTTCAGGTAGGTGAGATAGAGATGGCTCTGCGAGTGTGAAAGGGGGCATGAAAGGGAAAGCAAGTAAGCAATAAAGACATTCTCTGACATCTAGAAGCCCCCTGTGCATGCTGTGCACTGGGTGTGATATCTTGAGATATCTAGGTATCTTGTGATATCTAGACCTGATTTTTTTACTCTTCCTTATATCTACCCTCTGTTCTACATGCCACTGAAGTTCCTTCTACTAAAGGCAGTGTCCTCTCCTACCATCGACTAAGTATGACTATCCCAAAGAACACTAGCAGACAGGACTCAAATATGCTTGCACATTCTATTGCCTTTCTGCAACAGCTGCGGGTAAAGTGTAATCGAGACAGCACACAGGTCCAGGAAAGATCGAAGAGCCAGGTGAATCAGAGGTGGCTTCAATCCATATTTTGGAGCCAAACCCACACTAGCCAAATCCCTGGAGGCCTGCAAATGCACAAGCAAGATTTGAACAACTGTCCCTTTAAGCCATTGAGAATTGAAGTGCTTTGTTTTGAGGTCTCATTGTAGCAATAGACAACAGATACATTGATTGAGGTTCTGGGAAGAAGGAAACAAGACACAACCCTTGCTATCAAGGGATTTACAATGTAGTCGATGGTACACATTAGTAAACAGAAAATAAATTGCTGTCAAGGATACTATAAGACATCTAACTTGATCTTGAGGACTCAGGTGCCCTAGATGGAGTGACATCTAAGCTTGGAACTGAAGGATGAATAAGAATGAGCAAACTAAGAGGGCTGGAGGAGAGTTATGATTTGACAGAGCACCACAAATCGAGAAAATGTGCAAAGATGTGCAAAGACCTGGGAATGTTAGAGAACACAAGATTTTAAAGGAACTGTGAGAAAAAAGAACATGGACTTTGAGGTAGAGAACAACAGCCACATGGCTCTAATCAAAGACCGTACTGTGTAAGAAGGACAGCAAGAATGGATGTGAGGTTTTCGTACAGTTACAGCAGAATGATTACCAGGCTGTAAGTCACAAGACCAGAGTTCCCATTATTCCTTTCCTAGCTCTTTTTCCTTGAATATGCCACATCTGAGACTCTCTTATTTGGTTGTGACTCAAAACTAATCATATCCACTTTGAAGTGTTGGGAATAGTTTTCATAAATTAGATCTCCTGGAGGAGGGCATAGCAACCCACTCCAGTATTCTTGTCTGGAGAATCCCATGGACAGAGGAGCCTGGAGAATCCCATGGACAGTCCATAATGTTGCAAAGAGTCAGACATGACTGAAGCAACTTAGGAGATGCAACTCATGTAAGTGCTATTATTATGTCTGCTAATAACAATATCCTTCTGTCATGCTCCTTGTTGAGAAAGATAAAAATAATGACTAAAATGGTAAAAGGTGGCATATGAATTTCTATTTTTCAACTTTTAGTATTTTAAAAGTAATTTTAAGAGTGTCTATAGAGATATACAGGGTTTTAATTTTTTTTAAGTTAGAGAATATTCTCAGTACTCATGTTATTCTCCCAACCAAAACTTTTCTCTCTCCTCTCCAAACATAAATGCAATGTTGAATTCTGTGTTAATAATTCCCTCACTTTTCTTTATAATTGTATCCTTCCTTAAATGATCTACTGTTTAGCTTTGGGTATTTTACTTTCTTACTGCATTTATGCTGTATGACTTGCTTCTCGACTCAACATTAGGTTGTGAGAATCATCTACGCTCATGTGTGTAGGGGATTCTGTAAAGTCTTCAGCACTTTTGTTATCATGCCCAGAGAACCAGAAACATTCTTCACTGTTCTGCTGCACCTGTGCAAGGATGCCTCAAGACTGTCTTCCAAAGCGTGCAATTGCTGGGTCATGTGCATGCGTGCATACTCAGTCCCTCAGTCGTGTCTGACTCTTCACAACCCCATGAACTGTAGACCCCTCTGGCTCCTCTGCCCATGGGCTTATACTGGCAAGAATACTGGCAAATGTGTGTTAGTCGCTCAGTCGTGTCTGACTCTTTATGACCCCATGGACCGTAGCCCGCCAGGCTCCTCTGTCCGTGGAATTCTCCAGGCCGATATACTAGAGTAAGTGGCCATTCCCTACTCCAGGGGATCTTCCTGACCATGGATTGAACTCAGGTCTCCTGCA
Source organism: Bos taurus (assembly GCF_002263795.3). Taxonomy (NCBI): domain Eukaryota; kingdom Metazoa; phylum Chordata; class Mammalia; order Artiodactyla; family Bovidae; genus Bos; species Bos taurus. The sequence goes on from NC_037329.1 coordinate 97,238,340, forward strand.
TTGGCAGGCAGATTCTTTACCACTGAGGCACCTGGGAAGCCTTAGACTATGTATATTTTCAAAACAAAGAGTGTTAAATTTTTTTCAGAAATGTTACTACCAGGAGTGCCTATTAATTCACCCTGGTTCCTTCCTTGTTCGCATTTGCTATTGTGCATTTCAATTTTGCAAGTCATCTTAAACCCATCTCCTTTCTTTCTGTCCTTCCTTCTTTCCTCCCTTCTCTCCCATCTTCCCTCATGCACTGTCTTCTTTATCCTCCATCACTGACCTGGAGAAGAGATAGTAATGGCTAAATTTTCTAGGATGGAGAGTGAGGGCAGGGGGTGGGGAACTTGAGATGCTTTGCGGGCTAAAACAGGCTTTGCTACTTCAAATTCTGTGACAACACTGATGTCAGCTTGGCAATCCTTATGGTATTTTTCTCCAGACTGCTTTAGCATCATTTCTGGCAGAACGACATTTAAAAGGTGAACTCGTGAATCAGAGTTAATGGTCAATGTCAAATGCTCTAGAAGCAAAGCTGCTGTTTTGGAAATCTGCACCAGCTATGTTCTGCACCAGCTAGATGCACAAATAGATGAAATCATTCACTAAGGACTGCAATCGCTGACTCCACTGTTTCCATGGCAACGTATCCCAGGCAAGGCATTCCAAAGACTCTTTATTTAAGAAATATCAAATAGCCCCAGGGAGTCACCAGTCATGTCAGACCACCATATCCACAATAGCAAAGATTATCCCTTGCCCAGCAGAAGGGGATAATCCTTTCCCAATTTCATGACTTTCTGACACGTCTTAAGAGGAATAAAATCCCATCCCAAAGCATTTCTTTTCATTTTGCTTTCTTGGGACTAATAGAATATTCAGGATACAAAGCAGAAGGAAATGGGGGTTGGAAAATGGATTCACTCTGCTTCCAGTGGTTATATTTATGCAAGCTGTCTGGAAATATTCAACACAAAGATTCAGGAGGCCTAGTTTTTAATCACTCCTGCTTACTGCTTGATATTAATGTTTGTGTGTTGGGTTTCTCTTTTTTAAAATGACAGAATTGAACTGGAGTACTTCAAAGTAGCTTCAAGTTATCAACTGAAAAATATGTTGTGTGTTATCTGTCATGTAAGACTTCTATATAAACTATTCCTCCCTCAGAAAATGATCAATAATAAGAGCAAGGCTGAAGTCCTAAGAACCTGGTCAGTATTGCACCACAATATTTTTGTGCGTTGTATAATATTTTTATTTTGAAACAAGCAAAAAATATATATATTTTTTTATTCTGTACAGACCTCTTTGTCAGGATTTAGAAGGATCAGTTTTGTAATTCATCATGGTACAAAATGAAGCTCTTTTCAGTGCTAATTACTACATATTCATCATTTCCTTCAACAAATGTTAGAAAGGTAGAATGCCCTGGTATATGTTCTAACTTTATGAGCAGTGAAAAAAAGAAAGTGCTAGTTGTTCAGTCGTGTCAGATCTCTGCGACCCCATGGACGGTAGCCTGCCAGGCTCCTCTGTCCATGGAATCCTCCAGGCAAGAATACTGGAGTGGGTAGTCATTCCCTTCTCCAGAGAATTTTCCTGACCCAGTAATCAAACCCTGGTCTCCTGCATTGCAGGTGGATTTTTACCCGCTCATCCACCAGGGGAGCCACCAGGGATGACATAAAATCCAAACTTCTGTGCTTACTCACATCACTGACTTCTGTTTAGGGCCTCACTAGCCATTTGAGGAGGTGTTGCCCAGTTAGGATAGGCCTCTAGGAGTGGACAACCTCATTTGTGTGCCTGGATCAGTCCCTTCCTGGCCCTTTCATTGCAGGCACCTTCCATATCCTCTTGGATCTCAGTTTCCACATACATAAAATAGGAATAAAGGTGGTAAATCCACCACAGAATTAGAAGAAATAAATAGGTCAATACTTTTAAGTACTTAACAGTTCCTGGCATATCATAAGCACTCAATAAATATTGGCTATTATTACTTTATCATTTCAGAAGCATTCCTTAGGGTACCATTCAGTGCACTCAAGTGCTCATTTAACTGATAGCAGTGTAGCTGCCCACATATTCATTTGCCTCCATAGTAAGCAATTTACTGGTTAATTGCCTAATGCCCTTTAGCATAAAAATAACAAAAGTCAATCATGACGCATTACTATTATCATTTTAGAAACTACTGGGGGAAACTAATGCAGATAATTAATGCGGAAATTTTATTAAATTTAATTCTTTGGAATTATTGGCAAGCTATTGTTGACATTTACATTGCTTAATATTCAAGAAGCAGTAAAAATAAGACATTCTTATGTTTTCTTTAAAGAAACTTATTTTTCAGCCAATGCAGAGCCAATTTCTCTTTTATCTCATTGTCATTCAGACACAAGATTTTTTTCCATTTCAGTTTGCAAGAGAATTTCAATTTTATAGGAACTTCTGATCCCCTTATTTTCTTCCTTTTTTTCTCTCCCTCATTTCCTCCTTCTGGTCCCTCTCTTCAAAAGTCTCTGTGTACTGCAAAGTTGCTTCAGTCGTGTCCGACTCTGTGTGACCCCATAGACGGAAGCCCACCAGGCTCCCCAGTCCCTGGGATTCTCCAGGCAAGAACACTGGAGTGGGTTGCCATTTCCTTCTCCAATGCATGAAAGTGAAAAGTGAAAGTGAAGTCGCTCAGTCGTGTCCGACCCTCAGTGACCCCATGGACTGCAGCCTTCCAGGCTCCTCCATCCATGGGATTTTCCAGGCAAGAGTACTGGAGTCTGGTGCCATTGCCTTCTCTGCTCTGTGTACTAAGACTAATTAAAATGGTTCAAAAATGACTTCAGCAATAAGTGCTAGGAACCCAAAGGAGAACTATATTCAATAAAACCATTAACCACAACAATATTTGTATTTGTATTTAATCACTTTTATTATCTGTTTAATTTTAATACTTGATTATTTTATAGCTAGATCAAAGGTGATATTTGGTTTAACAATAAATTTTCTGTGCAAAAGTATTTTTTAAGTTTTTGAAAGTGAATCATCAGTATCATCTTTTTGGTGTATATATATATATATATGTGTGTGTGTGTGTGTGTGTGTGTGTGTGTGTATATATATATATATATATATATATATATATATATATATATATAATGGATTGCTTTTAAAACCATCCCATCTGTAGTTTTCCATTTCCAATAAGGGTGCACTCAGGCCAACTGCAGCAGGAATGCAGTGAGATATTTGGAAGGATTTCTATGTTGTTGTGGCTGGCAAACCCTGGGGTGCTTTACTAAGGCAGAAAGCTCTTTCTCTGAAGTTTTTAGGAACAGAATGAGTAACTTGTCTGGGAATAATGCCATATTGAAATCTGAAGGACAGGCTGGAATTTCCAGATCATTTAATATAGTTCTATCTTATCACTTGCTTATCAAACTTTCAATGCATTCATTGATAGCCAGCCTCCTACAAAACACTGAAATAATCAACAATGTGGCTTGCTTGCCTTTCTCTGCAGTGCAATGTTACTCACAATGTTACCTTAATCCTTATCAGGCAACTGGTGCTGTATCTCCCAAAGCCTATGAACCATACACCATGGGAAAAATTAAGTGAATTAGCATCATCCTACATAGACTTCTTTAGTACATAAACACTTACATAGTTACACTGAATTCTCACAAAACAACTCTGAGGAAGACATTCTTCCAATTTTGCAATAGGGGGATAAACCAGCTTATTCAAGGCAAACCAGATGACTCCAGATCTGTTTCTCCTGCCAAGAAACTAAATTTTTCTATACTGTCCAATAACTCCCAAAATTAACTACAAAGGATGGCCAACTGAGATTTACAGAGACCACTGAAAAACAGGCAGGGAAACTCTTTTAGAGTTAGGGGAGAGGCAGAACTTTTCCCAGCACTCCTCACAATGTGGTGAACAGCCAGCTTCACAGTCTGACTGTGTCTGAGCCCAGGATTTCAGATTTCTCTGAAGCATAGTAGTCTCCCCTAATCCATGGGGTATACTTTCCAAGAACCCCAGTGGATACCTGAAACTGCAGAATGTACAGAACTCTATATACACAGTTGACCCTTGAATTCAGAGCTCTGGGGCACCAACCCCTGTAGCTGGCCAGGCTCCTCTATCCATGGGATTCTCCAGGCAAGAATACTGGAGTGGGTTGCCATTTCCTCCTCCAGGGGATCATCCTGACCCAGGGATCGAACCCGAGTCTCCTGCATTTCCTTCATTGGCAGGCGGATTCTTTACCGCTGAGCCATCGGGGAAACGCATTACCATCTATTACTGCAGTATACATTTATTGAAATAAACAAACATACATGTACAGGTGGATGCGTACGTTTCACACCCATGTTATTCAAGGGTCAACTATACTATACTTTTTCCTATACATACATACCTTTATATTTTAATTTAAAAATTAGGCACAGTAAGAGATTGACAATGATAATAAAAAATAGAATAATTATAGCAATATATTGTAGTAAAAGTTATGTGAATGTGGTCTCTCTTTCTCAAAATATCTTATTGTACAAGTTTGACAACTTTTCCATCTTAATGCACTCATCATGCATTGCTGCTATAACTTTTGCAGCTTGAGGTGGAACAGCAAAACCAGTAAAAATTTCTTTTTTCCTTCTTCACAATTTTACAACTAGAAGATTCATTCTTACTGTAGGTCTTAGCAACCTCAGCATTTGATTTTTTTCTCTCCTTATTAAGTCAGGAATTCTTACCTTTTCACTTAAAGGAAGCACTTTACAACTCCTATTGGGCGTGTCTGAATTGCCAGAATCACTACTGCTGTGCATTGGGTCCATTACTAGGTAAAATAAATATTGAACACAAATATGACAGCTGACAGATGAGAGGTCTGCTAAGTGACTAATGGGGGCTACCTTGGACATCAGTCCTGAATATTCATTGGAAGGACTGATGCTGAAGCTGAAACTCCAATACTTTGGCCACTTGATGCGAAGAGCTGACTCATTTGAAAAGACCCTGATTCTGGGAAAGATTGAAGACAGGAGGAGAAGGGGATGACAGAGGATGAGATGGTTGAATAGCATCACCGATTCAATGGGCATGAGCTTGAGTAAACTCTGGGAGTTGGTGATGGACAGGGAGGCCTGGCGTGCTACAGTCCATGGGGTTGCAAAGAGTCGGACACGACTGAGCGACTGAACTGACTGATTGACTGACCTTGGACTAAGAGATGATTCACATCCTGTACGGACACTTTTATCAAGCTACCCACAATGATGCACAATTTAAAAATTATGAACTCTTTATTTAATAAATTTTCCATTTAATATTTTCAGACCATGGTTGACCATGAGTAACTGAAATCATGGAAAGCAAAACCGTGGGAAAGGGAGGACTACTGCAAAGGCATTTGTCCTTAGGCATTTCACTTGCAAGGCGGTCTGAATCTTGTACATAAACTGTGGCTATTCTTACATTAGTAAGTTACTCTCCCTCCACTCCATCATTTTGCTCATGACCAGAATAGATCATTTCTTAAGTCTTATTACTCATTTTCTCCACATATTATTATGCAAGTACTTAATATTTGTGGCAGAACAAGAAGAGCAGTACTCTTCTACTTAGACCTCATAATTACTTTGAAATTTCTGCCTCAGCATCTTTACTAGCACTTGCAAAGAAATGTAAATACTTTAATGTTACAAAAGGGAATGACTGGAGTGTTGAATCATACATGTATGTTTGCCTGATGATTCAAAAACTATTAACCTGGAATGAAACTCTTTATCATTATGTCTGAATATGTACTTGGACAAATTCACTGTTAAAAATATTAGCATTTGTTAAAGAAACATTTTTGCTTAGAATTTAAATTAATAAATACATTAAATTACATACATTTAAAATAGTTCAAATAGTCAATGTTTATTAAATAATTTATTACTATTTATTTATTTGATCTCATTACTATATGATGTCATGTATAGTGAGTGTTTTGCTGACAGTCTGACATAGAGTAATGGTAAAATAAAAGTTATTACTGTTTTTGTAAGTCTAAAGAACATAATCCTATATACTCTTTTATTTTGTTAACTTTTACATTTTTATTCTCATGGTAATTTGATCCATTGCTATTTTTTAAAAGACTCTGCAATAGTAAACAACTGAAGCTAAAATATGTACAGGTTATATTGCAGTGTTGTTAAGACATGCTTATTATCCATTTCACTCTCAGATCTTATCTATTTCAACTCTTTTGTAGACTCTTCATATTAATCTTAGTTTTCTTTAACTTTAAAAAAGCTATTTATTAATATTTCCAAAAGAACATGGAGATTAATAGATTGAATACAATCTTTTGCTTAATCTGTTCAAGAATCACCCAACAAAAATGATTTAAAAAAATATTTCTGATTATAATTCTGTATGTGTCACCACAATTAGGTTATGTTCTATTGGAGGAGCAAAGATTTATTTTAGTAATTTGTACATTAATTTATGCATTTAACACTTATACATTATAAATATCAGGAGCTGGCCTCCAACCACATTGGAAGCCATTCATTTATCTCTATTTTATCCACTATCACAAGGGATCTATTCATCATCGTCTCTTGCGTGAACTCTCACAACAGCCTGTTAAGTTTTCCTCCCACCCACAAGACAGCTCTGGGTTAATTTATGACTATCTTCAGGAGGAGATATGTTAATAGGATGCTGATTCATTAATTTCCTCATCCATCTTTCTTGGAAGAGATCAGTTTGTTAATTTTTCTGGATATAGATATTAAAGTATATACAGATATTTATATATGGAAAGAGAGAGGAGAGAGAGCAACGGATAGAAACACTAGGGGACAAGAATTAAGGAAAAGAAGGACCATTGAAGTTATTTGAATGACTAAAACATTTAGCCACACTGAAGGAAGAATTATAATACAAATCTGGCTTATTTCTATTCACGTTTATAAGAAAAGATCTCAATTAAACACTACATATTTGTTTAGTCATGTCTGACTCTTTGCAACCCCATGGACTACATAATAGTTCATGGAATTCTTCAGGCCAGAATACTGGAGTGGGTAGCCGTTCCCTTCTCCAGGGTATCTTCCCAACCCAAGGATTAAACCCAGGTCTCCCACATTGCAAGCAGATTCTTTACCAGCTAAGCCACCAGGGAAGCCCAATAAAAATATCACTGACCCTTAAAAATTGGTTAGAGTCTACCTATAAAATGTACTTGAAGGGTAATTAGAGAGAATTTTGTAAAGAAAGAGTGGTTATTGAATCCAATTATGGTCAAGAGAAAATAACACTAGAGGAGGTATTATACTTTGTTTGCTTTAAAGCATAAAGTGTACTTGATGTACCTCCAAAGAGGTGTCTAATTGGTTGTTAGGAAATGGGGGACATAGTCAATAAGAGTGATAAATATTTATAGTATTGAACAGAAATGGAGTGGAAAACTACATTCATGGCACTGAGCCCTTTGACCATATTACAAAGAATATTTGTTTTGAAAAGAATTTTAAAACATCATGACTTTATGTGCTACTCTTACTTGTAAAGCTAGAGCACCCAAGTTTCTGCCTTCTGGAATATAGAGAAATAGTTTCACCCCTATGCTACCCTTATTCTGTAGTTACTCTAATGATAGCCAGTGGAGTTCTTAAAGTTGGCAGTATTCTCCCCTAATTTAAATGGTTGAAAGAGGGGAAGTAAAAGAACATGCTATTTCTTTTATGATAGAGCAAATTGGCCAGTTTAAATTACTTGTTTGTATTTCCTTTTAATCAAAATACTGTTCAATTTGTTTTTTATAGACAAAAAATATTTTGCGTAAATTGACTCCCACTGTTGAAAACAGGATGTTTTAGATGGAACCATTAGAGCTTCAGACTCAATCTTTTCCTAAATAAAAAACATTAAAGCCTCCAAAAAAAAAAAAAAAAAAAAAAACATCATGACTTCAAAGAAAAATAGTTAGGGGAAGTATTTTATATTTACATATCAACTTCTATTAAATAATATATTTTGTATTTTCTCATATTTTTATTTCAGCATGCATTTCTTATTATATAGTAATTTATATAATATGTGGGAATAGAAAATATAAATAATTAAAATAAAAATAAATACCCATTTTATTGCTTTTTATTGCATGTAATTAACCTTATATATCATGAATATTTTCCCCTCCATTACAAATTCAAGGCAGACTATGGGTCAAGACCCTGAACTCTGAAGTCAGAAATTCTGGAATTAAATTCTGCTACTATTTGTGTGCTTTTGCTTAGTCAACTTCTCGAAGATTTAATTGCCTTATACAAATAATGGGATGATGAAAGTAACACCTATCTCATAGCACTGATGTACAAAATAATTAGATTACATGTAAAGAACTTAGTATAGTGCCTGAAAGTGAAAGTGAAGTCGCTCAGTCGTGTCCGACTCTTCGTGACCCCATGGACTGTAGCCTACCAGGCTCCTCTGTCCATGGGATTTTCCAGGCAATAGTACTGGAGTGGATTGCCATTTCCTTCTCCAGGGGATCCTACCAGGCTCCTCTGTCCATGAGATTTTCCAGGCAATAGTACTGGAGTGGATTTCCATTTCCTTCTCTAGGGGATCTTCCCTACCCAGGGATCGAGCCCAGGTCTCCCGCATTGTAGACAGACGCTTTACCATCTGAGCCACCAGGGAAGTCCTAGTATAGTGCCTAGCACATACTAATGCTTATCAAATTATTTTTATCATTTTAATGACTGCATATTTATCTCATTATAATGTTATACTCAAATTTATTTTACCAATTCACCTCCAACACTGCTTCCAAATTTTGTCATTATTACCAAAGCTACAATGAACATTCCTATCACAAAATATAATTTTTATTTTTTATGTACTCCTGGTATAGATGCAATTGCTGGTCAAAAGGCATACCCATTTGGAGAGCTTTTTAGTCACTTATATTTGGTTCAGGAACAAAAAAAGTAAGACAAAAAAGATACCTCAGTTGTAGAAATATATTAATATATGCCTGATAAAATTTTAACTACACACTGAAGATAGGAGTAAGGGAAAAAAAAAATAGGTTCATGACATTATGCCCTTAGCTGAGGTAAGTTCAATCAAACGAAACAATGTAGACTACATGTAGGTGACTGGGATAAAACTTACAAAAGCCATCCATAATAGGTTAAAGGCTAAGCATTTCAGAACATTCCAGCCTTGGGATAGCAGCCTGAAATAATTAATCCTGGCACCAGTTCTTTCAGGAGAACGTTGACAGGCATTATCCTATGAAGAGAGAAGAAAATCAAAATATAAAACATGTCAGTACCAAAGGAATGCTGAAATCCTGTTAAGTCTACACACAGAGCACAAATAATATTTTCATTTGTAAATGGGAGAAAAAATAACAGATTAGGATACACTCATTTAGAGGGCTGATAAATTCAAAACAATGGATCAATCAGCTTCTGAAAAAATAGTGTAAATCCAAAATAAAATAAAATTGAATAGGATTTCAGCTATGTGTAACCCAGCAAGAGAAGAGATGGGCTGGAGGCTTAGTGAAGTGCGGAAAGTCAGTAGCCAGGCAAGAGCCATGGGATTGGGCATATGTCCTCTCCATTCACATACACTCCTCCATGTTACAATGTGTCTACTCCATAACTGTGAAGTAATGTTGCCATGGGAAGCTCCAAGGTCCCCTGAAGTTAGAATTACAACTATAGAAAACTCTTATTCTTTAAGCAGAACAGTACATGAAATCACCTATGCAAAGCTTGCAACATGATGCATGATTGATTCCTTTTGTTCTAGATTTGTATGAAAATTGTAAAATTTTCAACACAAGAGAAACTAAAAACAAACTCATGAAAAACCACTACAACAAAAGATGTATTTCTATATTCTTAATTTAGATACTGTATATAGTTTCTCTCTCTAGATAAAAGATATTGAAATATTAACACTTAGTAAAGCTAGTTTCTAGAGCTATAGAAATGGTAATGAAAAACAAGAATTTCAGGGTTCACTGAACCAGTGCATGGGGGGTAAGAAAGTAGGTAAAAATACTGCCTAGGTTTTTGTCTCTAAGATGGAATTAGAAAATCAACTGTAAGTGGATATGGGCTAAACATTCTCAAAATAGAGGCCTCAAATAATCCCATGAAGCTAGGAGGCCTTATTCATTAAAAAGCTACTTCTTATTAAGCTCTTAACTACCTGCTGTATATAAAATTTCAATAAATCTTTCCAACCATTTGGTGAGACTACTACTTTCCTACTTTAGAGAAGAGAGTTTGTGTATCTTGTCCAACATGACACAGCCATTAAAAGGCAGAACCCAGATTCAAACTTAGTAATTTTTCTGTGATTTCAAAGCCTGTTACTGAAAACATGAAATTTAAAAAAGCTTGTTCCTTGGAAGGAAAGCTATAACAAACCTAGACAGCATATTTAAAAAGCAGAGACATCACTTTGCCCACAAAGATGCATATAGTTAAAACTATGGTTTTTCCAGCAGTCATGTACGGATGTGAGAGTTAGACCATAAAGAAGGCTGAGTGCTGAAGAATTGATACTTTTGAATTGTGGTGCTGGAGAAGACTCTTGAGAGTCCCTTGGAAGGCAAGGGGATCAAACCAGTCAATACTAAAGGAAATTAACCCTGAGTATTCATTGGAAGGACCGGTGCTGAAGCTGAAGCTCCAATAAATGGCCACCTGATGCGAAGAGCTGACTCATTGGAAAAGATTCTGATGCTGGGAAAGATGGAGGGCAAGTGGAGAAGAGGGCAACAGAGGATGAGATGGCTGGATGGCATCACTGACTCCATATACATGAGTTTTAGCAAATTCTGGGAGATAGTGAGGGACAGGAAAGCCTAGTATGCTGCAGTTCTTGGGATTGCAAAGAGTTGGACATGAGTTAGCAACTGAACAACAACAACAACTGAACACACTCTACTATCTAACTTTTGGTTACAGACAGTAGCACATTTCCAAGGTGGAGCAGACTTATAAAACCTGGCTGCCTGTTTAAATGTCAGATTTGTAGCTGGGATCAGAATAGATTATATATAATCTTGATATAGGAATATCAGGCATCACTGTCATTTACCAAACTTCCAGTTCAACTGTAAATTGTAAAGCTTAATAACTCAGCCAATAAATTGTAGGAGAGATTTACCTACCTATAGCTCAAATAGAACTGATCTCTGTTTCATTTTAAAAATTAATTAATGCCATTAAAGGACTGAGATGTAGAATAGGCATGAGAACGGGGATGATTAAAATGGAGGATATAAAAACAACAATAAGGACTAGGTGAAGACATTTCAAGCATTAATGATTAGAAAGAAAAAGTGAAATGTGATGAGTGGGAGTAAAAATAGGATACTGAGAAATGTTAAGACCATGTGGTTGCCAAGGAGACACCAAATCGTGCTGTGGATGACCTAGCTAAGAGAAATATTCATCACAGAGAAAATAAATGGTTTTGAGAGAGATATAAAGACCATCATATTCTAAAGCAGCATATGGGGAAATAAGACATACTAGAACATTTGGTTTTTGAATGCCTGGTAACAAAGAAATGTTCGGGAAAAAATAGCAATAGATTTAAGAATGCCAAGGTTGGAGAATTGTCTGTATAAAGGAAGAAATACCGGAGAACAATAAATGCATTTTCAGTAAAGGGCACTGGAGGATAATTATCTACCAGAGAATACAGAGCGACTTTGCTGGTGTCACTGAGCATCAATAACCAGAAAAACAACCTTTGTGCTAACTTGCCCATAACAAAATTACTCAGAGTCCTGAATAACTTTCTGATTTGCAATACTAGATTTGTAAAATCAATTTATTTATACCTATTATTTAATACATTCTGCATTGTCAGCCACCAGGTGACTGCTGATGCTATATTTATAAAACAACATGCAATCACTAACATTACTGTCACTATAGTTAGGAGAAGATATAAGCAAAGCACAGTACAAAGAAATGCATTTTTCTATTAAAAACCGAACTATTTGGTTTATCTCTACCTATTACATGGCACTGAGCTCAATGCCTTGTATATACTACTTGGTTATGAATCCCACTGAACAAAGCATTAATACTAACTACTCACAATGATAAAGTGGGAGTACTTTTATAATGAGAAATTGGGAACAGTTGGAATTTTATTTATATATATATACACAAACTATTTAACGTTGTTTATATTTTCTCAAATTTTTATAACCTTGGTTGATAAAACTTAATTTTTAATGGAGCAAATTTTTTTTTTTGAAAAAAATGGTGGAACTACTTGAGTTTGAGAATGTCATTGATGGTATCATCTACACACAACTAATTTCTCACTAACTTCTGTCAACATAAGAAAGAATCACTCTTTGGTTTACTTGACTCTATTACTTGGTAAATGTAGAAGAACGTGTACATGCTTACACACTGGATTGGCCAAAACATTTGTTTGCGTTTTTCTGTAAGGCCTTACAGAGTGTGTGCTCCAAAAGAGCATCCTGTACTTCTCAGAAAGAATTGTGAAAAAAACCCCAAAAAAACAAAAAAAACCCAACAGATTTTAAAGAAATACATGGAAATTCAATTGATTCAAAAAAAAAAAGAGAGAGAGAAATTTATACTTAGTAAAGGTACCATTGTGTTTAAAGGGAAAGAAATTTATTGCATATCATATCCAGTTTATTCTTGACAATTGCAAACATTCACATTTCTTTCCCAAATCCCATTTTCAGATTTTCCTCACTCATGAAATCAATCAACTTCATCTCAAAAAGCATATTTCAAAGAAACTGACCAATAAAATGCATCATTCACCTATTTCATTAGCTCAATTTGGAGCAATATCAGTAATACTATTCTGAATTTCTATAAAAACTTTTCTTTAAGGATAAAGATTTAAGGAACTGTTTAATAAATAGTGATATCAACCATGTAAGTTTTATTTTATTTTATTTTTTTTTCAACCATGTAAGTTTTAAAATGCAGCTTGGCCAAGATTTCAAATGTTGGCCTGGATTTTAGTTTGATCTAAATAATAAAAACTACTCCATGGCAAAATATGAATATATTCTATTTGATTTAAAATAAAAATGAATTTCTTGAGATAAGTTGCCAGGTATTCTGGATTCTTCATGTGAAAAGAGCTAAAATAAAACAAATGACATTCAAATATTTTGATTTACTATTCAAGGGACTAGTCTTGTGTTATACCTTATGCTTTAATTTGAGGAGTATCTTTAAATGTACAATATATTTTAGGTGATAGCTTAGTTAACTACTTGTTTTTTTCTCTTTCCCCTAGTAATTTCACAATACAATGGCAATAGACTGGTAGGGGCACTGCATGTGACTAGGAGGCTTCTGGTACTCTTTGATTCATGTCAAACTACATTTATCTCTGCATTTTCAATCCTATTAATTAAAAATACAAAGACTTATTCAAAGTCACACAACAGTCACTGCAAAATTACTTGGCTTCTAGATATCTGAAGACCTTGTCTTGTGACCTTGTCGAGTACAATAATTTTTGAAAAATGACACTCTAATTGGAAATACTTTCCTTAATTATATTGGCTACTTTCAGTATGAGGTCATCATTTAAACATGTGTTGGTGTTTTGAGTGAGGAGTGTGTGTGTATGGTTAGGTGGACTTGCAAGGATGAGAACCTGAGAAGCCAAGGTGAAAGTGAAAGTGTTAGTCACTCAATTGTGTCTGACACTTTGTGATCCATGAACTGTAGCCCATCAGGCTCCTTTATGCATGGAATTCTCCAACCACGAATACTGGAGTGGGTTGCTACTTCCTTCTCCAGGGAATCTTCCTGACCCAGGGAGCTAACCAGGGTCTTCTGTACTGCAGGCAAATTCTTCACCATCAGAGCCACCAGGGAAGCCTAACAAGCCAGGAAGATGGTATAAATGATCTATAATGTGTTAGAAAAACAGTGTTTTTATTTATAATTTCTTGCACTCTAAAGTATTGTCCATATTACTTTTGTATAAGCCAAATAGGCATAAAATAAGGATAGGCAGCTGTTGCAGTGCTGGAGTCTTTTCTCTGAAGAATTGGAGGTTGGTTGAAATATCACATTGTCCAAAGTCTGAGCGTACTCAGTATCAATCATCATAACCCAGGCCCGCTTAAAGTACAGCATCAAAGTACTGTTGTTTGTTAATGGAAAAATACAAAGCCTCTGAATTATCCCCATTGGCCTTGGGGTAAACTGACTTGTGTGTCAGAAGCAGTTCAACTCTGTGCCTTTTTCAGCACAGCTGTACTCAGATTATGACTTCCTTTCCAAAGGTAAGAACAGCTCCAAGGTACTGCTGATCAGTTTTATTAGTTGGTTTCTAAGCATCTGACGAGACCCGGAAGGGCCACCTCGCTTCTCTTGGCAGCTAGAGTGTATGGTATCTTGTGCTATAATATTCATCATATACATCTTCATAGCGTTGTCACGTCACAAGAATAAATACTGTCATTTTATGTTGACTAGGACATTGCCCTGGTGGCTCAGATGGTAAAGTGTCTGCCTGCAATGCGGGAGACCTGGGTTCAATCCCTTGGTCAGGAAGATTCCCTGGAGAAGGAAATGGCAACCCACTCCAGTATTCTTGCCTGGAAAATCCCATGGACAGAGGAGTCTGGTAGGCTATAGTCCATGGGGTCACAAAGAGTCGGGCACGACTGAGTGACTTCATTCAGGACACTGCCCTGCAAAGCTGGAGGTGCAGCCAAAATATCTTTGATCAGTGAGAGAATATCATTCAGTTAGAATAGGAAAAAAGTGCTATTTTGTACAAGACAATTATACTCTGTAGCAATGTGTATTATCAAATGGCCTCTTTTGAAATGCTGAGTTGTACAGAGCATTGAGAAGAACTAAATCATAATGACTCATCTTTGGAGAACAACTTGCTTACATATTAGAATTTAATCAATTTGGATATAATAAATTTGCACAGCATTTATTTCAGCCTCATTCTACTACCATACACTGCAGATGCTAGAACGCCAAAACCTATACATGCCCCATGCTCTTGCAGATAGGGTTCTAGAAATCATGTTTAATACTTTCTGCCATTTAGAAAGAAATGTGTGAAAGTAGCACCAAATGAATATTGATGATATAAAATAACCACAATAATAAGGTATTTTAGAGTTTAAAATATTCAG
The DNA here is from genome assembly GCF_002263795.3 of Bos taurus. Lineage (NCBI taxonomy): Eukaryota > Metazoa > Chordata > Mammalia > Artiodactyla > Bovidae > Bos > Bos taurus. The sequence goes on from NC_037329.1 coordinate 97,253,557, forward strand.
AGAAATAAAATATATGACAATTGTACATGAGTCAGGAGGGGATATAAGTGAAATTAACGTGTTTTAAGTTTCTTGGTTTTCTAGGAAGTGGTAAGAGGATGTACGCAGGTTGTAATCACTGGCGTAATCACAAACAGGCCAATAAAAGAATGTACGACTAGCTATCTAACAGAGGTAATTTGAAATAAAAAACAGTTGATTAATCCAGGTAAAGGAGAGAAAGAAAAGAAACATAAAGCACTTGGATAAATATAAAACAATAAGATGGTAGATTAAAACCTCAAGGTAAAATGAATTATAGTAAATGGAAACAGACAAAACAGATCAAAACTGCCAGACTGGGAAAAGAACAAAACTCAATTCAATGTTGCATAAATTGCTTATGACTTAAAAGAAAATAAAAGGGACAAAAAGGAAAGATAATGGAAAATGGATACATCATGTGAACACCAGGGAAAAGAAAGTCGATAAAGGCACTCTAAGACAAAGGAGGTTTTAAGACATCACCATAAAAAAGACGAATATTTTGTAATTATAAAATAGCTAAATCAACCAAGGATGTATGATCATTTTGAATGTGTTTAGTATAACCTCACGGAGAAGGCAATGGCACCCCACTCCAGTACTCTTGCCTGGAAAACCCCATGGATGGAGGAGCCTGGTAGGCTGCAGTCCATGGGGTCGCTAAGAGTTGGACACAACTGAGCGAATTCACTTTCACTTTTCACTTTCATGCATTGGAGAAGGAAATGGCAACCCACTCCAGTGTTCTTGCCTGGAGATTCCCAAGGATGGTGGAGTCTGGTGGGCTGCCGTCTATGGGGTCGCACAGAGTTGGACATGACTGAAGTGACTTAGCAGCAGTAGCAGCAGCAGTATAACCTCAAATATGTAAAGCAAAAATTGGTAGAATTAAAAAAAGAATTAAATAATCACAGTAGGAGACTTCAACTCATAGCCTTCAGAAATTAATCAGAGGTTAACAAAAAATCAGTAGGAAATAAAAATTTTAAAATACAAATTGAAAGTTGATCTAGTACATATAGATATAGAATATGACTTAAAAAACAGAAGGCTACACGTTATTTTTAAGTGTAAATGGGATATTTGGAAAAATGAAAGAGTTTAGCCTCAGACCAGAGTAGAGAAAAAATTTTAAAGCTAGAATAATAACAAAACTATAATGTAGAAAAATGAAAATGTTTAGAAAGGAAATAATACTCTACTAAAGAACCTATGGATCAAGAAGGAAATCACAATGGAAAAAAAAATAAGACTAAATGATAATTAAAATGACATATTTGTGAGATGGATATAAAGCCATACTTATAGAGAAAGTTATTGTCTTAAATGCATGTATTAGAAAAGACTCTCACCTTCTATATAAGGAAGATAGGAGGAGAATTCCATATAAAACTCAAGGAAAATAGTACAAAGTAAGAAAAATGATTAAAAAAAATCAGTATGATAGCGAAGAATTATTTTCTATTTCAACAAAGACAAAAGTTGGCTTTTAAAGTGACTTTAGAAATGGTAGAGCCTTGCTCTTTGATATATAACCAAGCTAAATGTCTATCAACAGTGAAGAGATAAAGAAGATGTGGTTTATACATAAAATGGAACTACTCAGTCATCAAAAATGAAACACTGCCATTTGCAAAAACATGGATGGACTTAGAGGGTACTCTGATAAAGTGAAATAAGCCAGACAGAGAAAGACAAATACTTTATGATATCACTTATATGTGGAATTTAAAAAATAAAAGGAACTAGTGAATACAACAAAAAAGAAGCAAATTAATAGATACAGAGAACAAAGTAGTGACTATCACTGGGGAGAGGGAAGAGATGAGGGGCAAATAGGAGCTGAGGTTTAAGAGGTATAAACTATTATGTATAAAATAAGCTATAAGGATATACTGTATAATACAAAGAATATAGCCAATATTTTATATGAAATATTAATAGATTATAATCTTAAAAATTGTAAATCACTATATTGTACAGCTGTAACTTACATAATATTGTACATCAACTATACTTCAATAAAAAATAAGATGACAACCAGCCCAGAGAAGCAGTATTCATTAATGTTATGGGAGGTATTTATTGTCAAGTGTAAATTACAAACTATCACCATTATTGCTTTTTAGAGTTAATAAAGAACTGTTTTCCCTTTTCTTTAATACTAAGATTATAGCAGTTGGATGAAAAAAGAAAAACAGTTCTTTGGCCTATGTACAGTCAAGAAATCAAGAATATAATGTGGTGTTCTCTGTTTACCTAGATAGACGGACACACATGATCTGGAGTATATTGACCGAAACTCTGCCATGCCGAAGCATGTAATAGAATAATTTGGGTTTGTATTTTGCTCTGTGCACACCTCAGGAGTTCCAAGAAGGCAGTCCAGCCCTTAATATCACACAGGGTACAAGAGTGAAAGCCATCTGAATTCTACAGCTCTTCCTAACTCTTGTCAATGTCTGCACACACTGAAGAGGTATGGCCGTGAGGCCTGGAAGCAGATCGGATAGCTGGAGTGCCTTTTAGGGCAACAAAGGGAAAGAGGAAACGTTTTCTTGATACTGGAAAGAGGTCAGGATTTAGAAGGTTCACTGAGATACAGAATCTGGCAAGACAAGTGGGTATCTGTACAGTGTACCCAGAGAGGCTGGATGCTTTGGCCCTAGTCCTCTTAGAGATTTGTGAACACCAAGCATGGACTAGAAGTGGTGGAGAAGCAGAGTCTAAAAGGACCAAACTAGCCAGATAATGGCCTTCTCCATATATTCCAGTAAGATCTAATGATCCATAAATAGAGCTATGATCCTCACTATGCTTTGGCACCATTTAAGATCCCAAACATTTGCAAAACGCTTGGGACAGGAGGGCTTCCTTGGTGGCTCAGCTGGTAAAGAATCCACCTGCAATGCAGGAGACCTGGGTTTGATCCATGGGTTGGAAAGATCCCCTGGAGAAGGGAACGGCTACCCACTCTAGTATTCTGGCCTGGAGAATTCCATGGACTGTATAGTCCAAGGGGTTGCAAAGAATTGGACACGACTGAGCAACTTTCACTTTCAACTTGAGACAGGAGAGCAAAAAAGGTACAAATTACCAATATTATAAATGAAAATTACATGTAAAATAAGTTACCATAAACAATACCAATAAATCTGCAAATTTAGAAAGCAAGACAACAATCTGGAAAAACACAACATATTAAAAACACACCTAAGTAGAAATAAAAATCTAGATACATTTAATAAATAAATTTAATTTATAATTGAACAACTTGCCACAAAGAAAACGTTAGGCCAAGGTGGCATTCTAGAATACTCTCCTAATCATTTTTGATAAAGAATACCAAACCTAAACAAATAGGTTTGATAGGTAAAATTTTCACCCAAAGATTTAAAGAAGGAAAATTCCCAAATTATTTTATAGAGTTAAATGTCTCATAAACATAGATGTTGGACAATGAATATGAAACATGAATATAAAGTATTAACAATCCAAGTCCAACAACATAGCACAAAGATGATAACATCATAACCCAGTTGAATTTATTTCAGGAATTCAGGATTGGTATAATAATCAAAAATAAACAAATTTTCTGACCATAGTAGCATAATAAAAAAGAAAAATTATAGGATTATCTCAATAGATGCTGTGACAGATAGAATAATATTCCCCTCTTCTGAGGATGTCCACACCCCATCTTCAAAATCTATGAATACATTATTTACATGACTTCTGGTCCCATCACTTCATGGTAAATAGATAGGGAAACAATGGAAACAGTGATAGGCTTTATTTTCTTGGGCTCCAAAATCACTGCAGATGGTAACTGCTGCCATGAAATTAAAAGATGCTTGCTCCTTGGAAGAAAAGCTATGACCAACCTAGACAGCATATTAAAAAGCAGAGACATTACCTTGCCCACAAAGGCCCATCTAGTCAAAGCTATGGTTTTTCCAGTAGTCATGTCTGGATGTGAGAGTTGGACTGTGAAGAAAGCTGAGCGCTGAAGAATTGATGCTTTTGAACTGTGGTGTTGGAGAAGACTCTTGAGAGTCCCTTGGACTGCAAGGAGATCAAACCAATCAATCCTACAGGAAATCAGTCCTGAATATTCATTGGAAGGACTGATGCTGAAGCTGAAGCTTCAATATTGTGGCCGCCTGATGTGAAGAACTGACTCATTGGAAAAGACCCCTTTGCTGGGAAAGACTGAAGGCAGGAGAAGGCAACAGACAGATGATGAGATGGTTGGATGGCATCACTGACTTGATGGACATGAGTTTGAGTAAGCTCCTAGAGTTGGTGATGGACAAGGAAGCCTGGTGTGCTGCAGTCCATGGGATTGCAAAGAGTAGGCCATGACTGATTGACTGAACTGAACATATATATAATATACAAATCATATATTATATATATACATATTACTTATTAGTTAGTTAGTTAGTTCACTAGCTCAGTTGTGTCCGACTCTTTGCGACCCCATGAATCGCAGCACGCCAGGCCTCCCTGTCCATCACCAACTCCCAGAGTTCACTCAGACTCACATCCATTGAGTCAGTGACGCCATCCAGCCATCTCATCCTCTGTCGTCCCCTTCTCCTCCTGCCCCCAATCCCTCCCAGCATCAGAGTCTTTTCCAATGAGTCAACTCTTCCATAAGCTGGCCAAAGTACTGGAGTTTCAGCTTTAGCATCATTCCTTCCAAAGAAATCCCAGGGCTCATCTCCTTTAGAACGGACTGGTTGAATCTCCTTGCAGTCCAAGGGACTCTCAAAGAGTCTTCTCCAACACCACAGTTCAAAAGCATCAATTCTTTGGCGCTCAGCTTTCTTCACAGTCCAACTCTCACGTCCATACATGACCACAGGAAAAACCATAGCCTTGACTAGACGGACCTTTGTTGGCAAAGTAATGTCTCTGCTTTTCAATATGCTATCTAGGTTGGTCATAACTTTCCTTCCAAGCTGTAAGCGTCTTTTAATTTCATGGCTGCAGTCACCATCTGCAGTGGTTTTGGAGCCCAGAAAAATAAAGTCTGACACTGTTTCCACTGTTTCCCCATCTATTTCCCATGAAGTGATGGGACCAGATGCCATGATCTTCGTTTTCTGAATGTTGAGCTTTAAGCCAGCTTTTTCACTCTCCTCTTTCACTTTCATCAAGAGGCTCTTTAGTTCCTCTTCACTTTCTGCCATAAGGGTGGTGTCATCTGCATATCTGAGGTTACTGTTATTTCTCCCAGCAATCTTGATTCCATCTTGTGCTTCTTCCAGCCCAGCGTTTCTCATGATGTACTCTGCATATAAGTTAAATAAGCAGGGTGACAATATACCGCCTTGACGTACTCCTTTTCCTATTTGGAACCAGTCTGTTGTTCCATGTCCAGTTCTACCTGTTGCTTCCTGACCTGCATATAGGTTTCTCAAGAGGCAGGTCATGTGGTCTGGTATTCCCATCTCTTTCAGAATTTTCCAAGTTTATTGTGATCCATGCAGTCAAAGGCTTTGGCATAGTCAATAAAGCAGAAATAGATGTTTTTCTGGAATTCTCTTGCTTTTTTGATGATCCAGCGGATGTTGGCAATTTGATCTCTGGTTCCTCTGCCTTTTCTAAAACCAGCTTGAACATCTGGAAGTTCACAGTTCACGTACTGCTGAAGCCTGTCTTGGATAGATAAGTGCCTGATGACCTATGGATGGAGGTTCATGACATTGTACAGGAGACGGGGATCAAGACCATCCCCATGGAAAAGAAACGCAAAAAAGCAAAACAGCTGTCTGAGGAGGCCTTACAAATAGCTGTGGAAAGAAGAGAAGTGAAAAGCAAAGGAGAAAAGGAAAGATATAAGCATCTGAATGCAGAGTTCCAAAAAATAGCAAGAAAAGATAAGAAAGCCTTCCTCAATGATCAATGCAAAGAAATAGAGGACAACAACAGAATGGGAAAGACTAGAGATCTCTTCAAAAAAATTAGAGATACCAAGGGAACATTTCAGGCAAAGATGGGCTCGATAAAGGACAGAAATAGTATGGACCTAACAGAAGCAGAAGATATTAAGAAGAGGTGGCAAGAATACACAGAAGAACTGTACAAAAAAGATCTTCAAGACCAAGATAATCACGATGGTGTGATCACTCACCTAGAGCCAGACATCCTGGAATGTGAAGTCAAGTGGGCCTTAGAAAGCATTACTACGAACAAAGCTAGTAGAGATTTTAGGAATTCCAGTGGAGCTATTTCAAATCCTGAAAGATGATGCTGTGAAAGTGCTGCACTCAATATGCCAGAAAATTTGGAAAACTCAGCAGTGGCCACAGGAATGGAAAAGGTCAGTTTTCATTCCAACCCCAAAGAAAGGCAATGCCAGAGAATGCTCAAACTACCACACGATTGCACTCATCTCGCACGCTAATAAAGTAATGCTCAAAAAACAACCGGATATTCACATGCAAAAAAAAAAAAAAAAAGGACCTAGACAGAGACCTTGCACCCTTTACAATAATTTACTCAAAATGAATCATAAAGTAAATATCTGTGTCCCTCCAAAATTCATATGGTAAAACCTAATACCCAATGAGATAGTATTGGGAGGTGGGGTTTGGGGAGGTGCTTAGGTCATGTAGGTGAAATTGTCAAGAATAGGATTGATACTTTTGTACAAGAGGCCCTAGAAAGCTCCCTTGCTCCTTTCACCATGTGAAAACACCATAAGAAGGTGTTATTCATGAGGAAATGGGCTCTCCCCAGACACAATTTGCTTGCACCAAGCTCTTGAACTTTTCAGCTTCCAGAACTGAGAAGTAAGTGTTGTTTATAAGTCACCCACTTTATGGTATTTTTATTTTGGCAGCCCTAACGGACTAAGAATTAAAATGAAAAACACAAAGTTATTAAACCATAAAGATAATGCAAGAGGAAATCCTAGTAAACTTGAGTCTGGCAATGCCTTTTTAAATACAGCACTAAAATCATGATTCATGAAAGAAAAATTGATAAGTTGGACTTCATTAAAATTAAAAAGCTTTGCTCTGTGAAACACACACCCTACTAACCAAAAGTAGAACATTTCATTGGTAAGCAGAATGGCATAAAATGAAGAAGCAACTGCCTTAGGACTCAGCTTGCTTATATATGCACAGATCCTCATAGACAAGAGTTTAAAGCTATGGGGGCTTGATGGAATTTGGTGGTGCCATTCTCACCACTCCGATGTGGCTGCAAAACAAATAATGAATGCTATTTTGTCTTTTTTTTTTTTTTTGTAAAAGCAAAAATTCTCCCTGGATTTCTTTCAGTTAGTGAAAACATATACTAATGTAGATCAATAAAAGAGAAGTGGCATGCAGCAAAGTTTTAGAAAGCAGGGGAATCCCTGTATTGGGATGTTTGTACTTCCTATTCAGTTTTTTGAAATGTAAAACTGTTTTGAGAAATAAAAATCTATTAATAATAATTTTTTTAAAAACCCAGGAAGACAAATTGAGACCTATACCATGTTCATGGATTAGAACAGTCAGTAGCAATAAGATGGCAATAATGCCCCAAATTGACCTTTAAATTGAACACAATTCCAATTTAAAAACAGTATTATTTTTATAGCAATGGATAAGGCACCAAAACTTATGGAAAAATGCAAAGTACTAGATGATTCAAAAGAATTTTGAAAAAGAAGAAGATTGTAAGACTTGGCAATACATGACATCAAGACTAACTGTAAAACTAGAGTAATCAAAACAATATTTTGGCTTATAGACAATGACATTAGGGAGAACTGTGTTCAACACCAGAACACAATATCTTTTTACTTTGAACTCAGAGTTGATGCAGATGCAGGGGAGTTCTACCAGAAGTGAAGGAAAGTAGAAGGAGCACCACTACCTACCTTGGGATGTTTTTCTTGCACAGAACTAATAGGAACTGAGAAATAATAATAGAAGTAATAGAGGATTGATGACATGCTCTCAGTGAACATCTGCAGCTTTGTGCTAGGTCATGAATGTCAACTTCTAATGCTCTAGTAGGATTCTTACTCCTTCTTTCCATCCGTATCATTTAATAATCCCCTAAGACCTCCTTGACTCATTGGAAAAGACCCTGATGCTGGGAGGGATTGGGGGCAGGAGGAGAAGGGGACGACAGAGAATGAGATGGCTGGATGGCATCACCGACTCGCTGGACATGAGTCTGAGTGAACTTCGGGAGTTGGTGATGGACAGGGAGGCCTGGCGTGCTGCGATTCATGGGGTCACAAAGAGTTGGACACGACTGAGTGACTGAACTGAACTGACTGAAGACCTCCTTATTCTCAATCATGCCAGTTTCTGAGGAGAAGTCCCAATTCCTCCAAACTCCTTGTTACTTGGTATGCCCTGACACTTCCAACCTCACTGTGAGCACTGGGGCATGGAATGAAGCTGGACAGAGGGAAGCAATACACAGAGCATGGGGTGTGATTTTTGAGACCAGCGTTTCAGATTTTGCTCCGTTTTGGTTTCTAATCTTTACAGTATCTCATCATTAGGTCTCTTTTTCAAACTGAAAATTGAGGAACTTGGACCAAATGCCTAAGAAATCAACCGCAAGGTTCTATGGTTTTATGATTCTATAGATAATTTAAGTGACAAAACCAAATTTAACTACTGTTGAAACTGCACAGACCACACCCCACTATCTTGGTAACCTTCTTAGCACTCCATGTAGAAGCCAGAAACAATTCTAAATTGCTTCTTACCTCTCTTACTTACAATGAAAAGCTGTTCTATGATTATGAAGATTCCATGGTAAAGAACTATCTGTTTTCTCAGTTGGTCATATTTCTTTCAAAAGTATTTAAGAGGTAATTCTTTTAAATGGTGACATTTCAAGGTCAACGTTTTCTGTGCTAATTCATTATTCTTGTATCATTCTTCATATTCTTCACAGACTTTCATTATCTAATTATATCCTCATATTAAAAACACTAGAGGCGTAGGGCTAACATTTTTTAATCCTTATTTGACACAGTCATACATGAGATTTATACTAAATGAATTGACCCTGGAACTTGGATTTGGCTATTTAGAATGTACTGTTGTTGAAGGCAAGTTTTTTTTTTTTGGAGGTAGGGGAGTTTTGTTTTATTCTCTGATGTTTCCACAGTGCCTAAAACAGTGCCTGACTCACAGCAAATTTAATACACATTTGTAGAAGGAATAAACGAATGAACAAATCTGATTAGTGATCGAACGGGGGTCTAGTAATTCTCTAAACCCTCAACCCTTGTTCCTTTAGTACTGAGAGGAGTTATTGTTTGTCGTCACGCTTCCCCCCAATTTTCCTATCTATTTTGGACGCAACTTGTCTTGAGGTATGTGGAGGGAGGCCAGGGAGCTCTCTTCACTGAGGGGTAACCGGAACTCCCACCGTCACAGTGATGGAGAAGGGAAAAGAGAGGCCTCTGTGGGGGACTCCTCTTTGAGAGACTAAAGCTGACGCCACCCCCGCTCCTCGCCCCAGCCACTCCGAGTTCACCAAGGATATCAGAAAAGGGTCCAATGGGTCCCTCTGTCCCAAAGGTGCTCGTCTCACTCTGCTTCTGGTGGCGGAGAGGGCAGGGATTCTTTAAAGGGGGCCCCCACAGTCCCAAGCCCGAAGTGGCTGGGGTTTGGCCTGCGCTCTGAGGCTGCCACCCTCGCGGTCCCCGCCGGACGGCGGGCCGACAGCTGCGGAAGGCGGGGCGGCCGCGCTCCCCTCCAGTACACTGTGGCCGTGCCCGCGCCAGCCCCGCCTCCGCCACCGCCCGGGCCGCCGTTCAGGCGGGGCTTGTGGGGGGCGAGGGGCGGGGCCTGCGGAGGGCGGGGTGGCCGCGGGGAGCCGGCGGCCAGGGCGGCGCTCAGACTGGGCCGGGAGCTCCGGCTGCGCGGGCTCTCGGCGGCCGCGGCGACAGCATCCTCCACCGCCTCCTCTCTTTCTTTTCTTCCCCTCCGCTTCTTTCTTTTCTTTCTCCTTCTCCTCCTTATTTTCCTGCCCTGTCCCACCCCCACCCACCCCCCTGCTCCTTCTCCAGAGGACCTTAGGTCCTCAAGTCCCTGAGCGGTGGCAGCGGCGACTGTGGGTGCATCGTTTCCGCGCCCAGGTAAGAGAGCCGTTCCCCACCTCTGATTCAGTATAAACGTGCCTCTCCCTTCTCCTGCCTCGCCCACCGCGTGGAGGGAGGAGAAGGAGCCCAGGGAAGGAACGGGGATGGGAAGGGATTTGTCTCATCCCGTGTCCTGGGAGCAGGCACAGGTTGGTGGAGCTGTCTCCCACCTGGCGGCAGCTTCAGGCCCAGCCTCTCTAGGTGTAGCTCCTACGCAGCAGGGGACCAGGGCTGTACCTGGGCTCTGGATTTGGAGAAGGGTGTGTGACCTTGGTAGGTACCACTTTGAAGCGCCCGGAAACTTACATCGGGTTAGGATACTTGTCTTTAAAGCTAATATTACCTGAGCTGGGGAAAGCTAGAGAATGAATTATACTGGGCTAAAAGAGAATTTCGAAGTAGAGGTTTTTTGTTTAGGTTTTCTTTTGTTTTTGGTCCATCGAACTGCAGAGAACTGCACACTGACGGATGAGTAAGTTAAAGAAACCTTGTCAATTCGAAATCATTTTCCCTGTAATTGTCCCAGACACTGCTGGAAGAGAAAGATTGACGAATGTTTATAGTTTTAGGAAAATGAAAAATTAATGTCTGGTCTCGATGGAGGGCGGGATACGAAAAAATGAGTCTGGATGAGCTTGAACGTCTAAGAGATGGGAGTGGGAGGCAGCATCTACAGTCCACCAGTTCTTTTCTTTTTCTTCTTAAAAGGCGTTTTGGGGGCTGCAGTGTTGGGTGTCTTCCTTCCCCAACTTTGTCTCTTGTTTAAGGATGAAAATTTAAAGAAAGAGTGTTTGATAGGAGCCGGGAGTGGGGATGTGTGTTTGGGTGTGTGTAGGGAGGAGGGGATAGTAAAATGGATGGGGTCAGAAAAAAACATCCTTGAAAACTGGAAATGGATGTTATACTGCCTGGCATCAGGGTTTGGGGATTTTGTCAGAAAATTAAAAAGCTTTCATTAGCTACAAGCCCGTTTGTAACAGTTGCTGGGTGCCATCAGCTGGAAGCCCTTAGCATAATGATTCCAGGACATAGACCCTTTATTACTGACTCAGTGTGAAGGGTTTTTGTTTAAAAGCATGCACAGGTGTATGGTGGTACACACCACAAACACACACACATAAACACATTCGCACGTATAATATATACCTAATTTTGCAAAAGAGAGTAGTACTTAAAAGACAAGTCTTAAAATATTTTTCCTTGAAGGTTTGGGGATTATGGTGTGAATCAAATTTGTACTGCAGAACAAATAAATATATGTTGTTGGGTGGTATATAAGTTTGGATGTGAAGCAAAGGGATTAATGAATATCGGTAAGGTATTAAATGTCAAAAATATGATTTATTTTGAAATGATTGGTCTGGGAGAGAAAATGACTGCTAACTGAAATTGAGGTTTGTAGCCGCAGTGAGGCGATGGAGAACAAAGCCTTTTATGTGAGCCATGTTATGCAAAATGCCCCATGCTTGAGCGGCAGGTACCAGCCCAGTATAACGCATGGCTCTGTAACCCTGTCATTTCACTGTGGGCAATTATAATTTTTTTGGCAATGAAAATAGATTAAATAAATAAAAGCTCTTTAAAATGCCCAAGAGGAAGATTATAGCCTTTCACTTGAATGTGACACAAAACACCCATTTAGCTGGTCAATTGCTATGTATTTTGGTAGAAATCTTTATGACTCTGTAAAAATATCATGGGCGTTTCAATCACCCCCTCTTCATGCACAGAAACATTTCCTTCCCAAGAAAAGATGAAATGCATTTTTCTCTTTTCAATAAAAAGTATTGTTATGTGTGTGTATTTTAAGGTTGATTTCCTGATAAATTTATCTGATTATCATAGTTTTATATCTGGAATCCACAATTTGCATTGAGCAGAGCTATTGTGCCATTAGGATCAGTGGTACGTGCTGTTTGCCTGTACTTTATTTAATTTCAATTTTTAGTATTTCATGATATGCTACAGTATTATTTAATTTCCTAAAGGTTTTTTTCCCCATAAGCAGAAAATTGCTTAACATACATCTGTAGATCTGAGCAATTAAAATTTGAGCTTCTTTTAAAAAAATTTTTTATACATGAATGTCCATTTTCTCTGTTTTTCTCCTTTTCCCTCACCTCTATCAAATAACCTGTTTATTGTGACTCTATCTATGCTCCTTTAAGCTTCTAGTTCTGTCTAGATTGTCAAGCGCAGAGCCAGCTTTCTCAGGAATTTCGAATTTAGGATTTGTTCATTCTCTGTAGCAACTCTCCTAGGATGACGTGTTTACAGCACCTTCTCAGGGAGGAGAAGGAGAAAGAATGTGCTGACAGAGCCTGACCCAGTGAAACTGGCACAGCCATTACCTCATCCTAGTAGCTACTTCAAACTCATTGAGAGAGCAAGCACCCTCTCAGTGGAAACCAAACACCAGCAGCACACCCTCGTAAGGCAGAAGCCTTTCGCTTCCCACAGCAGCCTCTACTCTGTTGCTCTGCTAAGGTTAAAGGGATATTTCCTCTTTTACATATTTCTTTTCAAGGATCTTGAACTTGGTCATAAATATGCTGCCAGAAATGAAACTTGGCACAGCATCCCCTAAACCTGAAAGAATAATTTCATTCCTTTACCACTTTTGGCTTAAAATCAATTTGCAGATTTTCTAAACACATCAGAAGGGAAAAGGAAGAAGAATGCTTATTGGCGTATATTTGCATGTTTTCTTATGATACACATTTTTTGGTAAAATTTTACTAGCATCTAGATAGCAGACTGGATTGCTATGCTTTTGAAAAATGGGGTTGTGCTCTTGGACTTTAAAATGCAATAGTTATAACATTTGCTTAGATGCACATGACCGTATGTACATCCTTAAAATATTCATTGATGTCCCCATAAGATTGAGCATATGAAACCAACTTGGAGATTTTAGTATTCAAGTTGATCACTTTGGTTAATGAATTCCTTTCAATGCTTAATTTCCTCTTGACAGATTAAGATAAAGAATCTAAAATAACAGTTACAGTGGATAATAACACTACCCCCAGAACAATGTCATATTCCTTAATCCTAAAAGCAGTCATTTAGGTAAGTTATTAGTAATGCATTAGTGAATGTTACTAAAGATAATATTCTGAAACAATTATAAACTCTTATGTCTCTGGTATATCAGGTAAAGATGCTATTAAGCTCTTTGAGTCATGTCTGATTCTCTCTGATATGTCTGTTCTTTTGTACTTCAGTTCTTTCTACGCCTTTCTTAATTTGATCTACTCAATCTAAACCTTCTTAAGTGTGAGCAGTATTTTGATCATTTCACTGATTTTTTTTCGTCTCCTTTCATTCTGTTCTTTGTAATCTCCTGTTTGAATGTTAGTCTTCTCCAGGCATTTTGTCTTCAATGCTGTTACTCTTATTACAAACAGCCTTTACTCTTCATTTAGGAGAGCATTTATTCCAACTTATTTATTTGTTTATTTTGTTAGTTCATTTCAGTTGCTCAGTCGTATCTGATTCTTTGAGAGCCCGTGGACCGCAGCACACCAGGCTTCCCTGTCTATCACCAACTCCTGGAGCTTGCTCAGACTCATGTCCATTGAGTCGGTGATGCTATCCAACCATCTCATCTTCTGTTGTCCCCTTCTCCTCCTGTCTTCAATCATTCCCAGCAACAGGATCTTTTCCAGTGAATCAGTTCTTCGAGTCATACGGCCAAAGTATTGGAGTTTCAGCCTCAGCATCAGTTATGTATTTTGTTATGTGTCTATTATATTTCTACTGGATGCAGAATATCTTCCTGGGGACTAAGTGTAGAGACACAAAAAGTACTACAGGGCTCCTGGCTTTAAGAAATCTTCAAATCAAGTTAGAGGGATTTGTTTCTTTTGTAATGGGGAATAACTAAAAAAAATAACATTTAAATGGGCAGTTATTGTATTTCAGATATGGGACACAAGGAGCTGCACATGGGGACAGTATTGTCCCAAACCTCAAAGACAACTGTTTGTGTATCAGTATGTGAATGTCCTAATGTAGACCCTGTATACCTAACCTCCTTTTCTCATATATGTATTCTCTCTCTATAATTATATATAGAAGGAGAAGGAAATGGTAACCTGCTTCAGTATTCTTGCCTGGGAAATCCAATGGACAGAGAATCCTGGAGGGCTACAATCCACTGGGTTGCAAGAGTCAGACCTGACTTACCCACTAAACAACAACATATACAGTTGTATAAATATTTGTGTATATATAAACTGGGGCTTCCCTGGTGGCTCAGTGTTAAAAGAATCCGCCTGCCCAATGCAGAAGACACAGGATCGATCCCTGGGTCGGGAAGATCCCCTGGAGAAGGAAATGGCAACCCATTCCAGTATTCTTGCCTGGAGAATTCCATGGACAGAGGAGCCTGTTATGTTAATAGGCATTTTAGAGAAAATAATTAAGCTTCTAAGATCACACAGCTGGACTTCTTTCTTGCTTTCTTTTTTTTCTTCCTTTCCTCTTTACCCATTTTCCTTCCTTCCTTCCTTCTTTTCTTCCTTTGCTCTTTGCTTTCAATTTGTATTGGCCAAAAAACAAAACACCAATTTTTAGAAAATAGAACCTGCCATTTTTTATTGTAATGTATTTTCCATTATATCTATATTTCTCATTTAACATACAGTTTTATGCCAACTTCTTCTCAGGGCTTCATCACTGTCTCGGTCCTTCCTTTGATCTTGACTTATATATACTCTGGCCTTGAACAAACTTTTCCTTGTATACCAGCCTTTGATCCTGCTTCCTTTCTCTGGAAAGCGTTTCTGAATCAGGAAGAAAAGTTACTGCCTTGCGTCTTCCCATTATTTGTACCCAAGCTGACCCAGATTCCCTTATCTTATAGACAGTTGCTTATCCCAGCTGTGTTCCTACCAGCCTTCTTCAAATGACTTGAAAAAGGTAAAAGTGGTGTAGCCGTACAACCTACTGCTTTCAAATGAAAATTTTGATTAGCTAACTGTATTTTGTTATTTTATTCACCTGACATCAAGTAAAATGGAAACTGACTAGTAAAGTCATCTGGGCTTTCCTGGTGTCTCAGAATTTGCCTGCCAGTACATGAGATGTAGATTTGATCCCTGAATCAAGAAGAACCCCAGGAGGAGGAAATGGTAACCCACTCCAGTATTCTTGCCTGAGAGATCCCATGGACGGAGGAGCCTGGTGTGCTACGGTCCATGGGTCGCAAAGAGTCAGACACAACTTAGCGATAGAGCATGCACACACAGTAAAGTCATTATCTGTCAGGCAGTCCACTGTCTTCATTTTATGCTAGCTAACTATATTGATGTTCCCTTAAGTTGAACTGAATTAATTTAATTTTAAATAAAATATCCCTAGTTACATTGCTGTGTACAGTGTTATCGTTAGCCATCTTGAATCCATCTCTCAGTGATCATAAAATATAGTGCTTGAATGTCCATTAGTATATTTCATTGCTTAACTATCTAGTTCTCCTATATTTAAAGCAAACTTGTAAGTAAATATACAAACTTGTAAGTAAATATACAAACTTGCTCATTTAGTTTGAGATAGAATATTCATACTGATACGAACCTTTTATATTGCATTAAAGTATTAATGGGTTTATTGTTGCCCATGTTGTATTGTTTTAACAGTTGCAACAACACTGTATTATCTTGCTAATGGACAACAGTGAAATTATATAATAAAATGGTATGAGAAAATGTTTCCTAGTTTTATTGACTAGGAAGCATCACAATTAAATAATTCTCAGCTTTGAAATTGTATTACTTTATTTGGGTATTGTGCCTCTCAAAGTTGTAATTTAGTCTTTCCTTTCAACTGTGTTTTTGAACAAAACAGTATTTTAAACAATAAGCTGCCTGTTTTTCTGGCGTTTATGAGACCACATTCCTTTGGCCCACTTTGAAAACAAAGAACCAAAAAAAAATTTTTAGGATCAGTAGTGCATTCTTTTTATGTTAGTGTCATCTAGTATAGCTAGGAAAAGATGTGATTCTGTAATTTACTACACATACTTATTGTATCATTTGAATGAAGATTGCAATCTGTTGCATACAAGTCTTTGCTATATGGAGTCATAATACCTGTAACAACCTATTAGTCCACGAAATTTGTTCACTTTGTGTTTTCCAAAGTGCTATCATAGTGATATTTGTTTGTGTATGTAATAATCACAGAATTGTTGTTGTTCAGTTACTAAGTCATGTCCAACTCTTTGCAACCATGGACTACAGCATGCCAGGCTTCCCTGTCCTTCACTATCTCCTGGAGTTTGCTCAAACTCATGTCCACTGAGTTGGTGATGCCATCCAACCATCCCATCCTCTGTCGCCCCCTTCTCCTTCTGCTCTCAATCTTTCCTAGCATCAGGGTCTTTTCCAATGAGTTGGCTGTTCTCATCAGGTAGCCAAAGTATTGGAGCTTCAGCTTCAGCATCAGTCCTTCCAATGACTATTTAGGACTGTTTTCCTTTAGGACTGACTGATTTGATCTCCTTGCAAACCCAGGGGCTCTCAAGAGTCTTCTCCAGCAGCACAGTTTGAAAGCATTAGCCTTCTTTATGGTCCAAATTTGACATTTTTATATGACTACTGGAAAAACCATAGCTTTGACTATATGGACCTCTGTCATGAAAGTGATATCTCTGCTTTTTAATACACTGTCTAGCTTTGTCATAGCTTTCCTTCCAAGGAGCAAGTGTCTTTTAATTTAATGGCTATAGTCACCATCTGCAGTGATTTTTGGAGCCCAAGAAAATAAACTCTGTCACTGCTTCCACTTTTTCCCCCTCTGTTTGCCATGAGCTGATGGGATTGGATGCCTAATCTTATTTTTTGAATGTTGAGTTTAAACCAGATTTTTCACTGTCCTCTTTTCACCCTCATTAAGAAACTCTTTAGTTTGTTTTCTGCCATTGGAGTGGTATCATCTGCATGTCTGATATTTCTCTGGGAAATCTTGATTCATCCAGCCTGGCATTTCACATGAAGCACTTTGTATATTGTCACCCTGCTTATTTAACTTATACCCAGAATACATCATGAGAAACGCTGGGCTGGAAGAAGCACAAGCTGGAATCAAGATTGCAGGGAGAAATATCAATAACCTCAGATATACAGATGATACCACCCTTATGGCAGAAAGTGAAGAACTAAAGAGCCTCTTGATGAAAGTGAAAGAGGAGAGTGAAAAAGTTGGCTTAAAGCTTAACATTCAGAAAACTAAGATCATGGCATCTGGTCCCATCACTTTATGGCAAATAGATGGGGAAACAGTGGCTGACTTTATTTTTCTGGGCTCCAAAATCACTGCAGATGGTGATTACAGCCATGAAATTAAAAGAGGCTTACTCCTTGGAAGGAAAGTTGTGACCAACCTAGACAGCATATTACAAAGCAGAGACATTACTTTGTCAACAAAGGTATGTCTAGTCAAGGCTATGGTTTTTCCAGTAGTCATGTATGGATGTGAGAGTTGGACTATAAAAAAAGCTGAACGCAGAAGAATTGATGCTTTTGAACTGTGGTGTTGGAGAAGACTCTTGAGAGTCCCTTGGACTGCAAGGAGATCCAACCAGTCCATCCTAAAGGAGATCAGTCCTGGGTGTTCATTGGAAGGACTGATGTTGAAGCTGAAACTCCAATATTTTGACCACCTGATGCAAAGAGCTAACTCATTTGAAAAGACCCTGATGTTGGGAAAGATTGAAGGCAGGAGGAGAAGGGAACGACAGAGGATGAGATGGTTGGATGGCATGACCAACTCAATGGACATGAGTTTGGGTGGACTCCAGGAGTTGGTGATGGACAGGGAGGCCTGGCATGCTGCAGTTCATGGGGTTGCAAAGAGTCGGATACAACTGAGCGACTGAACTGACTGACTGACTGAGTCTGCATAGAAGTTAAATAAGCAAACAATATATAGCCTTGATGTACTCCTTTCCCAATTTAGAACCAGTTCATTGTCCCAGGTCCAGTTCTAACTGTTGCTTCTTGACCTGCATACAGTTTCTCAGGAGACAGGTAAGGTGGTCTGGTATTCCCATCTCTTTAAGAATTTTCCACAGTTTGTTGTGTCCACACAGTCAAAGGCTTTCAAGTAATCAATGAAGCAGAAGTAAATGTTTTTCTGGGATTCTCTTGCTTTTTCTATGATCCAAAGGATGTTTGCAATTTGATCTCTGGTTCCTCTCCCTTTTCTAAATCCAGCTTGTACATTTGGAAGTTCTCGGTTCATGTACTGCTGTTAGCCTTGTATTAGTATTTATATATACCATTTTTTCTTAATGAGATAAATTGTTATACAGTTGATTTATAAAAAATTGAAAATTATACTTTGATGTTCACATGAGAATATTGATTTTAAATACACTTTTATAGGAAAAACAATGCTATATGTTTTCATTCATAAAATCAAATTAACCAATTTCAAATAATTACTATATTTTTCTGTTTTGAGAGATATGATCCAAATTCCATTGTCCATTATTGAATTGAAATGATAAAGCTGAATCTGGTGCTCAATATCAAAGCATCTCCATGTTGATCAAGTGTCCTAAATTGAAATACTAGTCACTTAAATTTATCTTTTAGGAAGTGCATATGACATTGCTATTGCATGTAAAATGCAGATTTTCTTCTTTTTAAAGAGGAGAAACCAGTATTGATGAAACTTTAGAAATTTTACTTCTGAGAAAGCACCAAGCATCCTACTGGAAGCTATGTCTCTTATGAAACCACGAAGTGGGTATGATGTAGGGTTTATTTAAATGGGTTTGGCCATTGCATCTCAAACTAAAGCTTGCCTCATTCATGATTGTATGATGTAAACTATTATAGACTACTAATTGGTCTTTGGTGAAATTGACATTTTGTGGATTTTTTAAAAGTGCTTATCACTTTTAGACTCAGTCATAAGTTCCATGATTACGGTGTGGTTTTACTTTATTTTGAGTAGAACCATATTAAATGAAGGTGGTCCATATCAAAATTGTAAGTTATTAAACTTTATACAATCTAGGACAGTCTCACTGCCCCATTTCAGCCCTTTCTGAGAGACCTCCATCAGGTTTTGGGAGAAGAATCCTAATTTTTCTATTAAAAAATTGATATTGATTTCTATTAAAAAACTGATATTGAGCAAACCTATTTTTAATGAAATCCTTTCCTTTTGCTTAATATGTTTATAGTCTATATACAGAGTGACTTTTTGTAACTCTATTAATTAGTGTCTTAGAAGGATTCTGTGCTTGTACAAATGGAAACATAAAGTGTATTTTTCTGTGCCTCTGCCCTGTGGCAGAAGGGACATCAGTTCTTAAGACTTGCGAAGTACGTATAAGTTAGGAGCAAATGGTGTGAACCTCTGATGTGCGTGTAAGGAAACTGGGACAGGGAGTGGTTAAATGACTTTCCTGAGATTCTGAGTGGTGGAACCAGGCCTAAAATTGTTATTCAGGTCAGACTCAGCTCTTGGTAAGGAGTTGCCCATGAAGAACCATCTCACTCTGACTCTTCTTCCAATTTAGTTTATATTCCTGTTCTCTGACCTAAGGGTGGGGTGATCTGCCTGTCATACCTCCCCTACTTTGTGACTCAACTGTGACTTTCACATGAATATAAAAGAAGGAGAGACTCAGCATTTTAAGGCCCTTCCAATGAGCTCCGTGCCAGCTCCACTACTGAACGTGGTGAGACTAAACCTGGTCCAGGAAACACTGACCAGGCTGCTGCTCCAGGTTCATTCCTGTGGTTTGGATCTCTTAGGACAGACATTTAAACTCTCTGGGGATGTGTGCCCAGCTTTTCTCTGAACTTGAACTATCCATACTGATGCCTCCAGATTGATTGAGTTTGTGTTTAAACTTGACTCTGTGTACAGAGAAATCCAACAAAAATAGCCAGGTGGAAGCTTCTTTTTGACCTATAGCACTATGAAATTTTCTCAGAAATAGCTTTCCTTTTGTGTCTCCCCAGCTTTAACATTTTTAGCTAAAAGGAAGTGAGCTAGAAAGGCTGTGGCCTCTATGTCTGTGTCTGTTTCCCTCTTAACTTTCCTACTCTTGTATGTTTTGCTCTTTCTCTGCCTCTAGTGCTCCATGCCTCTTGTTTCTTTGCCTCATCCAAGGAGACAGAAAATTAAGTAAGAATTAGGTATTTCCATCATTACTGTGTTCAGTAGAGCTTCACCTGTACCCACACTGCTCAGGCATCATAAGAGTCTTAAGTTGACAAATATTTGAAAAGCATGATGGGCAAATTGGAGGAAAGAAATTGAGCAGAAACCATGCTTAAATATTTAAAGAGAAATATATTCCTAGTCAGTGAAAACTGAAACTATACCACTATTTAGGGAGTGAAGGAATTCTAATGTCCTCTTTCTGTTAGAGAATGTTATATAGTATGTCCTAATTCTCTAAATGGACATATTTAATCATTAATCAAAATTGGAGTTACTGTTTTATCATTGAGTGGATGGAACAAAATTCCTTAAAACGTTTTCCATGACCATTTGAGATAGAATGGGCTGTGCATATTAGCTTCTCCTGAATATCTTTATTTTGAGCCATAATCTAGAAAAAAAACCATCTTATTTGCACATAAGTAATCCATACCTAAACCCACTCCAGTTTTCTTGCCTGGAGAGTCCCAGGGATGGGGGAGCCTGATGGGCTGCCATCTGTGGGGCTGCACAGAGTCGGACACGACTGAAGCGACTTAGCAGCAGCAGCAGCAGCAGCAATCCATACCTATGAAAGCAAATCTTTTGAAATAAGATATTCTGTCCTCTTCTTCTTAGATGTGATTTACTGAATTTGACCAGTCTGAAAATCCAAATGATCCATAAAGAGTTAAAATAATATCATAGTAAATGATGTTCTTGGGAATAATTCATTTTTAACTTTTGTATTATGAATAATCTATACATGCTATTTTACAGGCAACACATATTTGTAAACTTCCTCATGCAAAATTAGCGTGTGTAACAGGGATATTATTAATCACTTCACTTGAAAAATTATAGCTTATTATTTTTTAAAATTGCCAAACTCTCTGAAATGTAAAAAATTCTTGTACAGATATTCCTTTATATGAAAAGAAATTTAGTGTTTATCTTGAAGATTTTTTTAGTTCTAAATAGGAGAAAATTTATTAAAAAAATTTCAGAGTCATCAAATTTTAACATTTTTAAACACTACAGGGCAAATAGATATTCTCTTTTTCTTCCATTTAAAATATCAGTCTAGTGTGCCCAACGTATTTCAAATATCATGGTTCATAAATCATTTATTTAACAAATGGTTGTTGGATCCCGAACATGCAGCAGGAACTTTTCTGAATATTCAGGATATTGGAACAAACCATACAGATCCCTGCCTTCATGGAGCCTATATTCTAATAGTGGGAGACAGAAATTAACTTGTAAACAAATAAATGATTAAGCATTTCAGACATAAAAAATTATTGGAAGAAGTGGAAAACAAAAACATATGATAGAGCTTGTCTCGGATGGGATGGGCTGCTCTTGGAGACATGAATAATGAAAAGTAGCCAAGCAAACGAATATTTGGGGAAAAAGTTTTTAGGCAGAGGGAACAGAAAAAGCAACGGCATTAAGAGCAGGAAGAAACCTGGCATATTTGAGAAACAAATACAAAGCCAGTGGCAGCAGAGTCTCATGGCCATGGTAGAGGGTAACGGGACAGGAAATCAGAGCAGAAGGCAGATTTCAGGCCTTGTGGGTTCTCTTGACCATGATAAAGGGTTTGACTTTTATTTAACTGACAGTGCATTCTAATTTTTAAGGTAGTAGAAGCAATTCTTTTTGAGACTCTCATAAGAGTTTTCAGAGATTAATTATGTCTTCTAAATCCCTGTAGATATATCTGTAACATTCATTGATATCTTAAATAACAAGAGAAAAATAATTTAGAAAATTAGAAATCAATGGTAGAGACAAGATTAGACTTCAGTTGATATAGTCTAATAAAATGGTCTAAACATAGGTATCCTAAACTGTGTCATTTTCTTGAGATACTGGAGTATTACCTATATAATTAATTTTAACCCTTGCAGCCATTTTGGGTCTGAAATTAAGTTTTTTTTTTTTTTTTTAAATCTAAACAGAAAATTACAAATCCATGTTTGAGAAAAGTAGTCACAAAAATCATTGCAGTTTCAATATGAGTGTGTTCTTTGACTATTTCCCCATAGCAGCTTTGGTGATAAACAAATCAGATACCAAGCAACAACCAATATGGTATCAGAATTTATAAATGAATTAAATAACCTAATTACACATATTTTGCTTCTTACAGGTAATGGCCTAAATGCCCTGAAATTCAGTAAGTGAACTAATCCAATTTCGTGATGATCTTGAATCATCTTTGAGATTAGTGTGCCTCTTCATGTATATATTGCTTATGTGAAAATACTTAAATGTGCTTTTCAAATATTTGTAGACCAAGTGTAATGCTCTACTGAACTTAACATTAAATACAGTGTGCCAGACTTTTGATTGATTATACTTTGGCATATTTCAGGGCTGTTTACTTTTTTCCTAGACATTTTTCTCAATAGAAGACAAAGCTATTAAATTTTTTGTTCTTTCATGTAATATTATTTATAGGACATTTTCAAAAATCACATAATTTAGGAGAAAGTATTTTTATTTTGCAAAGAAAAATTGAATTATTGTTGTTGTTCTTCAAGCTTCTTTTCTTGATTTCCATTTTGTTTTGTTTCTAGGGTTAATTAATTGTGTAATGTAAATTGCTTTAACATGGAGCAGTTAGCTGGAATGATATTTCTATCTCCCAGACTAGCAGTTCCTCAAGTTAAATATTAAATATATTAATAACAAACCAACATATAATTCAAATATATATTAAGCTTTAAATAGTGTTCTTGGAATCTTATTTAAGCATAATGATAGTGAAGTCGCTTGGTTGTGTCCGACTCTTTTCCACCCCATGGACTGTAGCCAACCAAGCTCCTCCGTCCATGGGATTTTCCAGGCAAGAATACTGGAGTGGGTTGCCATTTCCTTCTCCAGGGGATCTTCCCAACCCAGGGATCGAACCCTGGTCTCCCTCATTGTAGGCAGATGCTTTACTGGTCTTTTAATATTGAGATGTCACTAAATATCAAATATAAACTGTTACTTCAAAAAACTAGTGAAAGGCTTTAATAAAAACAAGAAAGTGATTAATTTTCTTCTATATGTACAACCATGCTTATGCTGTGGAATGTACAGTATACAACATGTTCTCCTCTAGTTTGGACTGTAAAATATACAGCGTGTTGTTTTTCTCTAGTTTCCACTCACTAGAGACATAAGACATAAAACTAATATCAAAAAGAATATAATGCACTCTAAGATAAATGATAAAGAACAGTGTGTCTCGTAAGTGCTATGCAAATTTAGAGGAGAGAAATAGACCACCATGTGCAGAAGCTAAAGATTTTATGTGGGAAGTGACGGTGCAGCGTGGGGCTGCGTATGTGGCTGGGTTTAGAAAACACCCAGGTAGGATAATAGCAGAAGCAAAGACACTGAGGTGACAAAGAGCACAGTAAACAATATTGTCTGTGATGGGAGATTTCTTTGGGGAAAGAATAGAATGGGTAAGTGGTCTTGGATATGTAGAGGTCCTTAAATTCTAGGCTTAACTGGGATTTTGGTATTACCATAAGGCCTTTGGAATCAGTGAAGGATTTTGACCTAGGGAGCAAAGTGAGGAATGCAACCTTTTAAGATTAGCAAGGTGAATTTGAGAGGACTTAATAGTAGACCGAGAATTTTTACATATGGTGTGGCATAGATACACCAACCTATTTAGAGGGAGAGACTAAGGCGTGATTCTGTACTAATTTCATTGTTAGTGAAATATACAAAGTATTTCGAACATTAGCAAGAGGGTCAGGTTAAAGAGTATTAACTTAGTCATAGTAAAAAGATGGGCTCATATTTTCCTAAAGCAAATACAATTTGAATTTCTCATGCTAAAAAAACCACATTTTATTATATATATTAGATTTAAATGGAGACAGTCTGTAAAGAAGGATGTAAATGGAGCACACGTATTTAACCTTGATAATATCCATTATTTTAAATGACCATTTCAAGATGAAAATTACTTTTCAGTACTCTGTGGGGTATATTTTTCATATTATAAAGCACATCAAAAACATGAGCAAGAATACTGGAGTGGGTGGCCATTCTCCTCCTCTAGGGGATCTTCCCGACCCAAGGATTGAACACGCATCTGCTGTGTCTCCTGCAATGCAGGATTATTCATCCACCGAGTCATCAGGGAAGCCCCTAAGAGCAGCCACTGTAGATTTTGTAACAAACAGAATAACCATGACTTTATATCTTGTGATAAAGTATAGCTTATTGTGTGATAACTCTTAATAAATTGATTCAGAAAGCTTTTTCTGGAAAGAGCATGAGGAAAAGAAATTGAACAGTGATAGTTGCCTTTCCCAAGTTATGATGCTGCTCAGAGATTCTTAGACCTGCATAGAAGGTTATGTATGTGGAGAATCTGCTCCTACCAGTGAGCTGAGGAGCCCTAGTTTAGGCTAAGGCATGTGTGGAAAATGCTGCTGAAAAAACTGCTGTTGACTTAGACTGGCAGGCCATTTCTGAACTCAGGTCAAAGTCCCTCCAGAAGGAGTGAAAACTAACTTTTCAATGGCACAGTTCTCTGGTGGTCAAATTTACTATTGTATACCATCATAAAATCTAGGTGTACATGTATCCGCAGCACAGGATGTAGTTAAGATACAAGCACTTCACATTTGGAAAAACTGTGTTATACAGTTAGTTGCAATATAACCTAATAATAGAATAAAAATGGACCCCAAATTGGAAAAATCTGTACAACTCTAATAACAATTTCATTTTGTTTTACACTTAAATATTAATTTACTGACTTTTATTTTGTTACCACTGAAGTTAATAAAATTGAAAAGCTGCCTTATGATCCAGCAATCCCACTGCTGGGCATACACACTGAGAAAACCAGAAGGGAAAGAGACACGTGTACCCCAATGTTCATCGCAGCACTGTTTATAATAGCCAAGACATGGAAGCAACCTAGATGTCCATCAGCAGATGAATGGATAAGAAAGCTGTGGTACATATACACAATGGAGTATTACTCAGCCATTAAAAAGAATACATTTGAATCAGTTCTAATGAGGTGGATGAAACTGGAGCCTATTATACAGAGTGATGTAAGCCAGAAGGAAAAACATAAATACAGTATACTAACGCATATATATGGAATTTAGAAAGATGGTAACAATAACCCGGTGTACGAGACAGCAAAAGAGACACTGATGTATAGAACAGTCTTATGGACTCTGTGGGAGAGGGAGAGGGTGGGAAGATTTGGGAGAATGGCAATGAAACATGTAAAATATCATGTAGGAAACGAGTTGCCAGTCCAGATTCGATGCATGATGCTGGATGCTTGGGGCTGGTGCACTGGGACGGCCCAGAGGGATGGTATGGGGAGGGAGGAGGGAGGAGGGTTCGGGATGGGGAACACATGTATACCTGTGGCGGATTCATTTTGATATTTGGCAAAACTAATACAATTATGTAAAGTTTAAAAATAAAATAAAATTAGAGGAAAAAAAAAAAAAAAAGAAAAGTTAAACATTTGAAAGTGTACAGAGACATAAAGATGACTCATCACTGAAGGTCTGTAAACGTTTCTTCTCCATTTCTGAGGTTAGAAAGAATAGAAGAGAGAACAGAGAGGGGAAGTATCTGTTGGGTACTTGTGTAACTCCAGGCTTTACTTTGCATTGTTATTTCTCAGAGCCCACATTGATGCTTTGTTTTGTTTGTCATTTAGGAGACTAGGAACACTTAATTACTTAGTTTCACAGCTACTTGTGATTGCTAAGGTCCACATTTATTAGTACTTATAGTCCTTTGTGAACTGATAGTCCTTTGAGGGCTTCCCCTGATGGCTCAGCGGGTAAAAACAATCTGCCTGTAATTCAGGAGGCACAGGGAGCATGAGTTCAGTCCTTGGGTCGGGAAGATCTTCTGGAAAAGGAAATGACAGTCCACTCTAGTATTCTTGCCTGGGAAATCTCATAGACAGAGGAGCCTGGTGGGCTACAGTCCATGGGGTTGCAAAGAGTCAGACATGACTTAGCAATTAAACAACAACAAAAACAATGAGAATGAGTGATGCAAATAATCAGAGCTGTTAGAAAGATGAGACTAAGACAATGCTTTAGGAAAAGATGGATATAACTCTACATGCTTGGCAGATGTTTGCCCTTCTCAGCCAGTGTGGATTTTAAAAGGAAAGAACAATGGCTTTTGAAAAAAATTATTTTACAATAGAAAGGCAAAAAGCATTTTATTCACTAATATATATGATACTGTGCTTTATTTCTTGTATATTAAGTTTAAAAATAATCCATCAGACTTATTGTGGAGAAAACATTTCTCCTAAATCCTTTAAATTTCTTCTTAGTGCTAGATGATCTTCATATATCCATTTAAATTCTCTGAGAATGTGTTCTACTTCAAATGTAAGTCCTTTGGAGGACATGATGCTTTGGAAAGGAAGGGAAGAAGAGGGCAGAATGCCCAAAGGATTTGTTGTACCATTTTTCAAAGCAGAGGCCAGCTGTTTGGGAACTAGAATTAAAATGTAAATTATCAAAGGGGAATAATGAGAGCCATTCTTTTCAGATAATGTCCAATGCAATCACAGTGAGAAAAGGGTTCAGGGAGATTTTCTACTATGCACAAGTCACAAATGAATTGAAAGGCTAGGAGGGAAGTGATTTACAAGGAACTAAGTGGACACAACCCACAGATTGTCTAGGACTCTGGGTAGTTGAATTAATTGAGGAACAGTACTTTAATTCTGCTGGGACTGAATCCAAATTACAAGATAACGGTGCACAGAACTGAGGAAGTCACTGCATTAGTACCATAGCAGGACTGTAAATTTAACTATAGTGCTGGCATGAGTTGCATTTCATGTGGTTTTATGAATCAAAATAGAGGTCTTTGAATACAAGGCAGTGCCACATGGGAACAAAATAGGAAGATTATGCACGAGCTTGGTCAAAATTTTTTGTGTTCACAGTAGAACAAAAATCTATGAGAGCTTTCAAATCCAAGGATTTTCACAGATAAATTAGTTTTTATTTGTATTATTATACAAATTTAAGTACTTTGAGAATAAGTCCAAAGGGCTACACATAACTCTTGTAGGTATATGTTCATTTGAACTTGGTCTAATCCTAGTATTTGGTGTCAATCAGACATCATAGATCTGTAATGAAGAAAACAACTATCAGTGAGGAAGGAAAACTATAAATATATTGATTTAGTTTTGTACAAACTATGAAAGTGAAGGAATAAAAGAACTTTTTAAAAGTTTGGGGCTTGGGGGGTCATACACATTTTTATAAAACATTCATCCATGATTTTGCCTTTTATATGACAATAAGGTTTATATAAGCTAATGAATAATTTCTGTACTATTGAAATAGCTAAGGACTAGGTCTCAGTTAGTGCTTGAAATAATAAGAGGCTTGATTAGCCAATAAATGTTTAAAATTATGGCCTCTTCCTCCTCCCCCCACTGTCACCTAAACACACACACACACACAATATCTTATTTGGTTTGGATCCATTACTATTACTGGTCAATTGGTTCCATTTTTAAAGCTTAGCAAACACCTGAATTCTGCCAACCCTCTATTTTGTATCTCCAGTTTGGGGCTTCTTTCTGAGAGTCGGACTCCTATACCGCACTGCCTGCTGAGTGGCTCCACTTAGCATTCTGTAGGCACCTGAAACTCATTATGTTCGTAATGAAACTTATTTCAACATTCATCCTAGATTCTTTTTACAGTCTCTATTTTAGGTAATGGAACTATTCCAAGTCAGAAACCAAAAGTTATCCTAGACTCCTAATGTATTTCCTAAATATTAATTTCTTTCAAATTTTTCTTTTTGTCTCTACTCTCACTGAATTGATTGTCCATTTAGTTTATTGATTTTCTTGCCTCCAACCTTTTCACATTATATTCAGTCTTTAGAAGAATGAAAGTGATTTTTTTTAAACTGTTTATCTAGCCAGATCACTCTTCTGTTTAAAATCCTCCCTTCAGTGTATTTTTAACATAACTGTAAAGCTATGCAAATCTATAAGCATGATATCTTTTCCATCTATTTTCAGCCACCGCCTGCATTTTGGCCTCTCTCAGAACTACCAAACTTACTATAGGTCTCCCCACAAACTACTTGCTCTAGTCTTTCCATTATGCCCGCCCCCGCCCCGCTGGCCCCGTGGCTATTTGTTTTCCAGACTTCCCAGGTGGTTCAGTGCAAAGAATCCTCCTGAAAATGACGGAAACCCACCGCAGTATTCTTGCCTGGGAAATCCCATGGACAGAGGAACCTGGCAGGCTATAGTCCACAGGGTCGCAAAAGAGTCAGACATGACTTAGTGACTAAACAGCAATTGCTTTTATCTTGCAAAACCAGATCAGCTTTTGTATTTCTCTCCTGCTGGATATTTATGCTTCTTGAGGAAAGGAACCATCGTATTCGTTATCATAAATTCAATATCTAGCAGAGGGCCTGGCATACACTATACACTTGATAATTATTTGTTGAACTGAATAATGCTGGTTTATGGTTCTGTTTACCTTTTGCTATTGATTGCTTTGATTAAATGGATGCTTGTCTGCAACACTGAGTTTCCATCCATGGAGTTAACTTTGGTCAAATACTTAAGTATACCAAGTATTTTCCTCATTAATTTACGCTCTTAATCTCTTCTCCATCCACTCAAAGAGCAGTTACTTCATGTTTACACCCAAATCTGAGTAAAATAAAGGCTTCTTCACCTTAGATTATTGCTTTCTTAGTGGGTTCTTGTGAAAGTTCACCATGATGGAGAACTTACTTGGCAATGATATCAGCATTTCATAAGGTGAAGAAGGACACTAGTGTGCTTGAAGTCTATATTGTTTTGCTTTGTTGTTGTTGCCCAGTTGCTCACTCATGTCCAACTCTTTGCGGCCCCGTGGACTACACAGGCCAGGCGTCCCTGTCCTTTACTATCTCCTGGAGTTTGCTCAAAC
Organism: Bos taurus; assembly: GCF_002263795.3. Taxonomy (NCBI): domain Eukaryota; kingdom Metazoa; phylum Chordata; class Mammalia; order Artiodactyla; family Bovidae; genus Bos; species Bos taurus. The sequence continues at coordinate 97,282,858 of NC_037329.1, forward strand.
TCATATCCTTTGAGTTGGTGATGCCATCCAATCATCTCATTCTCTGTCTCCCTCTTCTCCTCCTGCCCTCAATAACCAGCATCAGGGCCTTTTCCCGTGAGTCAGCTTTTTGCATCAGGTGGCCAAAGTATTGGAGCTTCAGCATCAGTCCTTCCAATGAATATTCAGGACCGATTTCCTTTAGGATTATCTGGTTTGATCTCCTTACAGTCCAAGGGACTTTCAGGAGTCTTCTCCAACATCACAATTCGAAAGCATCAGTTCTTCGGCACTTAGCCTTCTTTATGGTCCAGCTCTCATATCCATACATGACTACTGGAAAAAGCATAGCTCTGACTATACGGACTTTTATTGGCAAAAGTGATGTCTGTACTTTTTAATGTGCTGTCTAGGCTTGTCCTGGCTTTTCTTCCAAGAAGCGAGCGTCTTTTAATTTCATGGCTGCAGTCACCATCCACAGTGATTTTGGAGCCCAAGATTATTTTGTTTAGGTTAACTTAATTTAAAGGTAAGCATTGATTTGCCAAGAAGATTAACCATTGAAACCAACAAACTGATTGGAAGTTTGGCATATTTGTCTCAAATCAGTGATGGAAATTAGGACCTCCAACTTTTACTTTTCTTGGAGACTAAAATAGAAATTTGTATGACTTTTCCATCCAATATTTGTTTTTGCTGTAGGATTAATTATGTTATTTAATCTCAGTAAGAAAATTAATAATTTATGCCTAAATAATATACAGTGAACACATGAATACTAATTAGTATATTATAATTAAAAGACTTGAATTACACCTGCATTGCACTGTCAGGTCAAGTGTAAGTATACATTCCAGTTAAATCCAGCCAGTCAGTATTATGTATAAGGAGACAGAGCTATTGGTCTAAAATTTGAACTTGAATTGGGTTGCTAATCTGAATTGAAATCTTTGGTAAATTTTTGGTTGCAGTTTAATAAAATTACTTTTAAGTAGTTAGAGGGAAAATGAAAATTAGAGTATAATTTAGATTCCATTACACTGACTTCTCCAGGGGTATGTGAGTTATTTATTTAACCTGGAATTTAATTATAATGACTATTTTCAAACTGAGTCGTCTTTGAGATTGAGACTAGTTTACTATTCAAATATCCATTGAAGAAATGTGAAAAACATTATGTTTCTGCATTAAATTTTTTAAATTGGAGGCAATTTTTAAATAGTGAATTTAAAAATTCTAAAACATTTTATAAAATGCCACACTTCAGAAAATATTTGGTTGTTACATTTTAAAAATCATAAATCAAGGAGCTGTGGGGCTCCTCTGGTGATCCAGTGGTTAAGTGGTTAAGACTTCCTGCCTCTGTTACAGTGGGTGTAGGTTTGATCCCTGGTTGGGGAACTAATATCCCACAGTCCACTCAGCATGGCCAAAATGTTAAAAAAAAAAAAAAAAGAAGAAGAAACTATGATGCTGGATGGATTACCAGCATTACTCTGAAGAAGACATGATGTGTCATTTTAGTTTGCATGCAGCCTTGCTTGTGTCTGATTCTATAATCAGTAACTTTCCAAGAAGGATATGGCATATTTCTGTATCCCCATTCAGTTTTGGATTTATAATCTAAGAGAATCATTCTAGTATTCAGATACTAATCACGGTTCAGTTCAGTTCAGTCACTCAGTCATGTCTGACTCTTTGCAACCCCACAAACGGCAGCACGCCAGGCCTCCGTGTCCATCACCAACTCCCGGAGTCCACTCAAACCCATGTCCATTGAGTTGGTGATGCCATCCAACCATCTCATCCTCTGTCGTCCCCTTCTCCTCCTGCCCTCAATCTTTCCCAGCATTGGGGTCTTTTCAAATGAGTCAGCTCTTCGCATCAGGTGGCCAAAGTACTGGAGTTTCAGCTTTAGCATCAGTCCTTCTAGTGAATATTGCAGTGAATATCCAGCAAGGACTGGTTGGATGTCCTTGCAGTCCAAGGGACTCTCAAGAGTCTTCTCCAGCACCACAGTTCAAAAGCATCAATTCTTCGGCGTTCAGCTTTCTTTATAGTCCAACTCTCACATCCATACATAAGTACTGGAAAAACCATAACCTTGACTAATGTCTCTGCTTTTCAATATGCTGTCTAGATTGGTCATAACTTTCCTTCTAAGGAGTAAGTGTCTTTTAATTTCATGGCTGCAATCACCATTTGCAGTGATTTTGGAGCCCAGAAAAATAGTCAGCCACTGTTTCCCCATCTATTTGCCATGAAGTGGCCATAGGACTGGAAAAGGTCAGTTTTCATTCCAATCCCAAAGAAAGGCAGTGCCAAAGAATGCTCAAACTACCGCATAATTGCACTCATCTCACACGCTAGTAAAGTATTTGGTTAGAAACACTTAAAAATGATGGAGCCCAGACTGGTGTCCTGTGATGAGCTAGAGGGGTTGGGTGGGAGGAGGGGAGGGAGGCTCAGGAAGGAAGGGATAGATATATGTGTGTGTGTATAGTTATGACTGATTCAAGTTGTTGTATGGCAGAAACCCAACACAAAATTGCAAATCAATTTTTCATGAATTAAAAAACAAATAAAAATTTAAAAAAATGGTTCCCTCTTGAAGAAATTTCAGGAATCACTGATAAAAGCACAGTCCTATTCTAGCACATCTAGTGGGCAATAAGGACAACTAATATCATTATTGTCTTTTTGCTTGCTAGAGAGGGGTTTCTGTTTACACTAAAAGAAAAAAAAAACCAAACACTGTGGGATGCACAATGTCAATTTCTGCTTTGCCAAGAGTGATAGTGAACATACATGAAAGTAAAACCTACATCATAATCATTGTTCAGAACAGATTGAGAAGAGTGTGGTTTCAGTGTTTGTGTTTTCTTAAAACCCTAAAGCTATGTGACACTGGTGTTTCGGCAGAGAAATTGCAACACATTTAAAATATGTAGCCAAAAATATGGGTGGAGCCAAGAGAAAAGTTAGTACTCTTGTTTCTTTTTTTTTTTTTTAGTACTCTTGTTTCTTATGGAAAAGCAAACATCGCTCAGAACATAAGATCCTACTGGGCCCATAGATAGTCTGCTTTGAGAGTAAGATGTCATTTTTATGTGACATCTTAACTATGATGGCTTATAACAGATGATCAAGAAAATCATGTTCTATCAACAGAACTAAACTTGGGAATGATAATCAGATGCATTGGCAAACCTTTCAGACACCCACATCTTCCAAGAAAATTACTCATAATAGCAATTTTGCTTTGAGGTATTAGGCAGCGTGTTTTGGTAAAATGTGCGTATAAACTCAACCAGAAAACAAAGTGTTTCCTTTCTTTTTGTCTATAGGCCATAAAACATACCATAAACTAAATGAACAAAAAGCCACATATTTTTTTGACAATCATAAACTAAGTATCTTTGTTTCCTGCCCATTACAGAATGCCATAACAGAATTAGTTTTACATCATGAGATGTATCTGCAAGATGCCACACAAGCAAATGCTAAAAATTATTTGGATTTGAGGGGGTAGATAAGTTTATAATGGCTCAGTTTAATTCCATACTGTAGTTATAAGCTTGACATGCTTTTAGAAAAAGTGAAATTATTTTAGAAAAGCGTCACTTTTCATATACTTTCTTGCAGTTCTATTCATTAAAGTAACAAACAGAAGTGAAGGAAACTTTAATAGACCGCTGAATGTGGTCCTGACAGACTATACCTGGTGTTCTTTAGATTTATATTAGCCTTTTGTCAACAGCTTGATTGTAGTTGCATCCAAGGGTCTGCCTGGGATTATTTTTCCTCCTTTGACTTAGCTTTAATGTTACAGTGTATATTTTATCTTTTTTATTGAAAAAGAAAAATCCCAAGAATAGCTTGGGTATACTTACCCACCCTGCCACCATCACCAATCTCAGTTTAAAAATTAAAAATAAAAGCTTTGTACATTAAATTATTTTGAAAATGTTGGCTATTTAATGAACAAAAATGAAACACACTGTAAATTTACAGTGGTGGAATTTTTTGGTGTGTCTGTAGTTAACCTAGAACTATCTGGACATGAATGAGCCAAGGAAAGCAATTTTATAGTAACAACAAAATCGTCTAAAATTATATTATTAAAATAGACAGGAGGGGAAGGAGATTCTAGCTGTCTTATCTCTCCACCCAAGTTTGAATAAATATACCTGGTTTTTCTCAGATCATGGTAATCAGTTTCTTCTTTGTGGAACTAATAATCGAGAGACTCAAAAAGTCCGCTTCCTCACACCATTTTACTATTTTATTTAAGTGGAGTAAATTCTGCAGAATTTAAATTCTGGCCTCCTATTGAAATTTAATTCGTCCATGCCAAATTCAAATACAGAGAGCTGTATTCATTTCCCAAGACTTCAAAAGTTTGACAGTGTCAGTTGGAGAGCAGATATTTTCTTAGATCTTACCTGTCTAGGTACTCTAGGTAGGACTGTGTAGGTCCTTTAAAGCCAACAATTATTTTCTTCTGGCAGAACAGTAGCTTGCTTCTGCCCACGTCTTCTTTCCTTTTCTGGAGCTAATATCTAGCTACATGACTGGAGGAATGCAATGAGATACCACAGTAGCTGCCTGGCTTTTTCTCCCAGACCTGAGTTTTACATGGACCTGAGACTTTGGCCTTCCTGTTGTGTAGACTAAGACACCCTTTGTGTTCAGGTCTTCTGGAGTATCAGTATTTAGCCTATTACGCTAGCCCATTCCACATTTCTGGAAAATGTGGTAGCCACTACATATTACTGGTACTTATGCCTGTGGTTTATGAACTAGAAAAATATAAAGATGCCATACCTGAAGTGCACCTTCAAAATGTCATTATTAGAGTCCTACTACTAAGGACTTGAACCCACTTCCATTAGGTCCTCTTTGATTTAATGCCTGATTTTCATAGGGGTTAGATAGGGAGCTACCCAAGTTCAGCACCTTGGCCTAACAGAGGCAACTGAGGACCAACTCTTAGGTTGTAAATGCCATGAGCCTTATTTGCCAGTATGCTGCTGCTGCTAAGTCGCTTCAGTAGTGTCCGACTCTGTGCAACCCCATAGACAGCAGCCCACCAGGCTCCCCCATCCCTGGGATTCTCCAGGCAAGAACACTGGAGTGGGTTGCCATTTCCTTCTCCAATGCATGAAAGTGAAAAGTGAAAGTAAAGTTGCAAATTGGCTGGATCATAGTAGATGCATAACATAGATTTTCTTAAATGAAAGAAGGAACAATAGGGTAAGAAAGCTGCTTCAGGTCCAACAGACACAAATATTTAGCAAGGGCAAGCTCCTTAAACCAGAACTACCTGGTGGCTCGGATGGTAAAGAATCTGCCTGCAGTGCAGGAGACCTGGGTTCACTCCCTACATTGAGAAGATCCCCTGGAAGAAGAGGATCTTCTTCTTCTTGGAGAAGGAAATGGCAATCCACTGCAGTATTCTTGCTTGGAAAATCCCATGGACAAAGGAGTCTGCAGGCTCCATGGCCTTGGGGTCACAAGAGTCAGACACGACTTAGCAACTAAACCACCACCGCCAGCATGCACTAGCATGCTGGATGCTGGATTTGAAACTGAAACTTTTTTTGAAACCTGAAAGAGGGCATGGCAACTCACTCCAGTATTCTTGCCTGGAGAATCCCCATGGACAGAGGAGCCTGGCAGGCTACAGTCCATGGGATTGCAAAGAGTTGGACATGACTGAATGAATAAGCACATGAGCTCCTTATCCCAGAACTACAGAAATTCTTTGAGAAGGACAGATTAAGAAATCCCGATGTTCAAGGAAGCCCTTCCTTCTCTCTATAACATAAACTTGTGTTTTCATATCAAGTCCGACCTCTTCTATCAAGCTTTCCAACTTTCACAGTCTGTACCAGTGACCTCAAACTATTTTGGTAGTTTACCATATACTAAAACAGCAGTGAGCATATAACCTAATGCATATTGATTTTATGATATTTTAAAAAATTCCATAGATTAAACTGTTACATAATTATAAATATAAAAATAGAAATTAAAAAAGACTGAATTAAGCAGGAAATAAAGAGTAGCTTTCTTTTGAAAATTACAATAGCTTTATTAACATCTCAAAGGCAAATTTGAGTAAATTTTATCATTAATGAATTTGGATATAAATCTATATTATACATAATCACCTTGTTTCTAATTTCTTTGGCTGACTTCTTGTCAGATTGGTATAGGCTTTAGTCTTGGTAACATGTGACGTCTGATGTGTTAGATGTGTAGGGACTAGGTGAAGCTGGCAATGCCAAGGACAGTTCAGTTCAGTTGCTCAGTCGTGTCCAACTGTTTGTGATCCCATGGACTGCAGCCCACCAGGCTTGCCTGTCCATCCCAGAGCTTACCCAAACTCATGTCCATAGAGCTGGTGATGCCATCCAACCATCTCATCCTCTGTTGTCCCCTTCTTCTCTCACCTTCAACCTTTCCCAGCATCAGGGTCTTTTCAAATGAGTCAGTTCTTTGCATCCAGTGGCCAAAGTATTTGAGTTTCAGCTTCATCATCAGTCCTTGAAATGAATATTCAGGACTAATTTCCTTTAGAATGGGCTGGTTGGATCTCCTTGCTGTCCAAGGGACTCTCAAAAGTCTTCTCAAACACCACAGTTCAAAAGCATCAGTTCTTTAGCACTCAGCTTTCTTCATAGTCCAACTCTCATATCCTTACATAACTACTGAAAAACCATAGATTTGACTATGTGGACCTTTGTTGGTAAAGTAATGTCTCTGCTTTTTTAATATGCTGTCTAGTTTGGTCATAGCTTTTCTTCCAAGGAGTAAGTGTCTTTTTATTTCATGGCTGCAATTAACATCTGCAGTGATTTTGGAGCCCAAGAAAATAAAGTCTGTCACTGTTTCCATTGTTTCCCCATCTCTTTGCCATGAAGTGATGGGACCAGATGCCATGATCTTACTTTTTTGAATGCTGAGTTTTAAGCCAACTTTTTCACTCTCCTCTTTCACTTTCATCAAAAGGCTCTTTAGTTCTTCTTCACTTTCTGCCATAAGGGTGGTGTCAAGTGTTGGACACGACTGAGCGACTTCCCTTTTACTTTTCACTTTCATGCATTGGAGAAGGAAATGGCAACCCACTCCAGTGTTCTTGCCTGGAGAATCCCAGGGACGGGGGAGCCTGGTGGGCTTCCGTCTATGGGGTCTCGCAGAGTCGGACACAACTGAAGCAACTTAGCAGCAACAGCAGCAGCAGCAGCATCTGTGTATCTGAGGTTATTGATATTCCTCCTGGCAATCTTGATTCCAGTTTGTGCTTCATTCAGCCTGGATGAATGAATGAATGCCAACGAATACATTGGTACTTTTCATGATGTACTCTGCATATAAGTTAAATAAGCAGGGTGACAATATACAGCGTTGATGTACTCCTTTCCAGATTTGGAACCAGTCTGTTGTTCCATGTCCCATTCTAACTGTTGCTTCTTGACCTGCATATAGATTTCTCAGGAGGCAGGTAAGGTGGTCTGGTATTCTCATCTCTTGAAGAATTTTCCACAGTTTGTTGTGATCCACACAGTCAAATGCTTTGGCATAGTCAATTAAGCAGAAGTAGATGTTTTCCTGGAACTCTCTTACTTTTTTGATGATATAACAATGGATGTTGGCAAGTTTATCTCTGGTTCCTCTGCCTTTTCTAAAACCAGCTTGAACATCTGGAAGTTCACAGTTCATGTATTGCTAAAGCCTGGCTTGGAGAATTTTGAGCATTACGATGCTAGTGTGTGAGATGAGTGCAATTGTGTGGTAGTTAGAACATCCTTTGGCATTGCCTTTCTTTGGGTTTGGAATGAAAGCTGATCTTTTCCAGTCCTGTGGCCACTGCTGAGTTTTCCAAATTTGCTGGTATATTGAGTACAGCACTTTCACAGCATCATCTTTTAGGATTTGATACAGCTCAACTTGAATTCTATCACCTCTACTAGCTTTGTTCGTAGTGATGCTTCCTAAGGCCCACTTGACTTCACATTCCGTAATGTCTGGCTCTAGGTGAGTGATCACACCATTGTGGTTATCTGTGTCATGAAGATCTTTTTTGTACAGTTCTTCTGTGTATTCTTGCCACCTCTTCTTAATATCTTCTGCTTCTGTTAGGTCCATACCATTTCTGTCCTTTATTGAGCCCATCTTTGCATGAAATGTTCCCTTGGTATCTCTAATTTTCTTGAAGACATCTCTAGTGTTTCCCATTCTATTGTTTTCCTCTATTTCTTTGCACTGATCACTGAGGAAGACTTTATGTCTTCTTGCTATTCTTTGGAACTCTGTATTCAAATAGGTATATCTTTCGTTTTCTCCTTTGCCTTTAGTTTCTCTTCTTTTCACAGCTATTTGTAAGGCTTCCTCAGACAGCCATTTTGCCCTTTTGCATTTCTTTTCTTGGGGCTGGTCTTGATTACTGCCTCCTGTACAATGTCACGAGCCTCTGTCCATAGTTCATCAGACACTCTGTCTATCAGATCTAATCCCTGAATCTGTCACTTCCACTGTATAATTGTAAGGGATTTGAATTAGGTCATACCTGAATGGTCTATGGTTTTCCCTACTTTCTTCTTTTGAAGCCTGAATTTGGCAGTAATGAGCCAAATTCATGCCATGATCTGAGCATGGCAGCCACTGCCAGCTCCCAGTCTTTTTTTTGCTGAGTGTGTGGAGCTTCTCCGTCTTTGGCTGCAAAGAATATAATCCATCTGGTTTTGGTATTGACCATCTGGTGATGTCCGTGTGTAGAGTCTTCTACACATGAGTCTTCTCTTGTGTTGTTGGAAGAGGGTGTTTGCTATGACCAGTGTGTTCTCTTGGCAAAATTCTTTTAGCCATTGACCTGCTTCGTTTTGTACTCCAAGGGCAAATTTGCCTGTTGCCATGTATCTCTTGACTTTGCACTTTTGCATTCTAGTCCCCTAAAATGAAAAGGACGTATTTTTTGGGTGTCAGTTCTAGAAGGTCTTGTAGGTCTTCACTGAACTGTTCAACTTCAGCTTCTTCAGCATTACTGGTTGGGTCATAGACTTGGCTTACTGTGATACTGAATATTTTGCCTTGGAAACGAACAGAGATCATTCTGTCATTTTTGAGGTTGCATCCAAGTACTGCATTTCAGGGATTCTTGCCCACAATAGTAGATATAATGGTCATCTGAGTTAAATTCACCCATTCTAGTCATAGAATATGGTGAAGTAGAAGGACATGCACTCATCTTCTCCTGCAAGAACTTCAAAATTACAACTCACTGCTGAACAACAATTGACAGGAGACTGTTGGATCTCACCAAAAAAAGATAACCCACATCCAAGGGCAAAGGAGAAGCCCTAGCAAGATGGTAGGAGGAGCAAAATCACATTTAGAATCAAACTCCATACCCGCTAGAGATGCTCGGAGGGCTCAAAGAAACCTTGTGCACACCGGGACCCAGAGAACCCACAGAGCCTGAGCCAGAATTGTGTTTGAATGTCTCCTGTGGAAGTACAGGTCATCAGTGGACTGCTGCAAGGTCAGGGGCTCTGGGTGCAGTAGACTTGGGTATGGCATAAGCCCTCTTGGGGGAGGTCGCCATTAACCCCACTATAGAGCCACCAAAACTTACACAGGACTGGGGAAACAGACTTCTTGGAGGGCACAAACAAAAGCTTGTGCACACCAGGACCCAGGAGAAAGGAGCAGTGACCCCAAAGAGACTGACCGAGACTTGCCCGTGAGTGTCCAGGAGTCTCCAGCGGAGGCGTGGGTCAGCAGAGGCGTGGGTTTGGCGGTGGCTGGCTGCAGGGTTGGGGACACTGAGTGCAGAAGTGCCTGCATGAGACCTTTTGAAGGAGGTCTCCATTATTTTCATTTCCTCCACCATAGTTTGGCCTCAGGTCAAACAACAGGGAAGGAACACAGCCCTGCCCATCAACAGAAAATTGGATTAAAGAGTTACTGAGCTTGTCCCTGGAGAAGGCAATGGCACCCCACTCCAGTACTCTTGCCTGGAAAATCCCATGGACAGAGGAGCCTGGTGGGCTGCAGTCCATGGGGTTGCACAGAGTCAGACACAACTGAAGTGACTTAGCAGCAGCAGCAAAGCATGTCCTTGCCCAGCAGTACAAGACCCAGTTTCCCCCACAGTCAGTCTCTGCTATCAGGAAGCTTCCATAAGCCTTTTATCCTTCTCCATCAGAGGGCAGACAGAAAACCACAATCACAGAAAACTAACCAATCTGATCTTATGGACCACAGCCTTGTTTAACTCAGAGAAACTATGAGCCATGCCATGTAGGGCCACCCAAGATGGGTGGGTCCTGGTGGAGAGTTCTGACAAAATGTGGTTCACTGGAGAAGGGAATGGCAAGCCACTTCAGTATTCTTGCCACAAAAACCCCATGAACAGTATGAAAAGGCAAAAAGATAGGACATTGAAAGATGAACTCCCCGGGTCGGTAGGTGCCCAGTATGCTACTGGATATCAGTGGAGAAATAACTCCAGAAAAAATGAAAAGATGGAGCCAAAGGAAAAACAACACTCAATTTTGGATGTGACTGGTGATAGAAGTAAAAACTCTTCCCTGGTGGCTCAGATGAAAGGCCAATGCTGTGAAGAGCAATATTGCATTGGAAGCTGGAATGTTGGGTCCATGAATCAAGGCAAATTGGAAGTGGTCAAACAGGAGATGGCAAGAGTGACCATTGACATTTTAGGAATCAGCAAACTAAAATGGACTGGAATGTGTGAATTTAACTCAGATCTATCTATCTATCTATCTATCTATCTATCTATAGATATAGATATAACCATTATATCTACTACTGTGGGGAAGAAATGCCAACTTAAATATTTATAACAATTCATTTATTCCTCTTAGTAAAAAATGTAAATGGAGTTTCTAACATTTACTTCCTATACTGCAATAGAGCCCATGTATTTTTACTGTTATCACTTAGTAGTTGAATATCTAAAACTTTTTATTATTTGCCTTCGCTCAAGTATATTTATATACCTAACCATTAGAATGTCTGTAAAGGACATGAAGGTCATATCTTACACTTCAGTATCCTGTGTATCACCTGAAAACACCTGTAAATAATGTTCAAAAATTTTTTGATTAAGGACTGTAGCTAATTGGAAAACCCTATTTCTTGATAATTTTTGATTCATTCCAATAATCTAAAGAATCAGAATCTAATAGGAATTACCTTAGTTACCTTAAAATGGGCAGAATGGTAGATGATATGAAAAAACTAGTTGAACTGTCTTGCAATCCATGTACTCCTATACTGGAGTGGGTTGCCGAGATCTCCTGGAGAAGGAAATGGCAATCCACTCCAGTATTCTTGCCTGGAAAATTCAATGGACAGAGGATCCTGGCAGGCTATAGTCCATAGGGTCGTAAGAGTTGGACATGACTTAGCGACTAAACTACCACATACAGTAGTCAGATGTAATTATTAGAATTTGCAAGTTCTCTTATGAAAGAGTTTTATTTTTTTTCAAAGCTATTAGCAAGTTCAAATTTTACGTTTTATTTCCCCTGGCTGATATCCTTTGGACTGGTAAACCAAGAGATAATAATCCAAACCCATATAATTTGAATCTGAACAACTGAGTTATTAATCCTTACTCTCCGAAACTGCTGTTTATACCCTTTGATACTGAGGAGTCATTAAAATGAAGTTGGGCCATGTTAGGGAGGAAAGAAGTTTTTTTATAAAAATTCATCATTTATTCCTCACCTCCTGACTCTGCCTGCCTGGTTGCGGTCGGGGAGAGGGTCAAGGCGGGGAGTGAGTATAACCCTCAGGACCTACTTCATCCAGGCTCCTGTTCTCTCTGACTTCTTGCTCTACTTTAGTCACTAAGTTGTGTCCGACTCTTTGCAACCTCATGAACTGCAGCATGCCAGGCCCCTTTATCTTTCACTATCTCCTGGAGTTTGCTTAAATTCACGTATGTTGAATCAGTGATGCTATCTAATCATCTCTTCTTCTGCTGCCTTCTTCTTCTTTGGCCTTCAGTCTTTTCCAGCATTAGGGTCTTTTCCAGTGAGTCAGCTCTTTGCCATCAGGTGACCAAAGTATTGGAGCTTCAGCTTCAGCCTCAGTTCTTCCAATGAATATTCAGGGTGGATTTCCTTTAGGATTGATGGTTTGATCTCCTTGCCATCCTAGGGACTCTCAAGAGTCTTCTCCAGCACCACAATTCAACAGCATTAATTCTTCGGTGCTCAGCCTTCATTATGGTCCAACTCTCACACTCATACATGACTACTGGAAAAACCATAGCTTTGATTAGATGGACCTTTGTTGGCAAAGTGATCGCTTTGCTTTTTAACATGCTGCCTGGCTTCTTTTGGGTTCAGCAGAAGGGAAGCAAGAATGGTTGATCAGTGGGTGGGAGAAGAAAAAGGTCAGGTATTTATCCACTCTTCTTCTCTTCCCTCTGCTGCTGAGAATGCCTCCCTATCCCTGGCTGTAGCTTTTATGGAGTCTGGTTATACTGTTTTTTCTCTTTGCTCCTATGTCCCAGGGATGAAAATAGCTTTGTACTTTTCTAGTTCCTAGTCGGCAACATCCCTTGTTGGTTTTGTTAACTTTATCCACACCTCTAAAGAATCCCCTCCTCAAAATCCCACTTTTCTGATTGGACCATGACAGATACCCGTGCTAAACAAGGTTGGAGTGTTTAATACAGATCTGAAGAAAATTTGCTGCTGAGTGTATGCAGGCACAGCTGCAGGAGGCTAAGAATAGCTCTGTTTGCAGCATCTTTTTTTTTTCTCTTCAGAATCTTTTGCAATTCTAAAGTACTTTGGAGGGGTTCAGTAAGGACTTTATCTCTCACCGCCAGTGTTTCTCTTGTAATCTGATTCTCTCTCTACTGGTTCAGAAGAGCCTGATATTGGAAGTTACCCTTGTTACTTGACCACAACAGAATTTTAGAATTGATGAACTTTAAAGAAGCATACCTCAGCCTTGCATTTATCGTTTCAACTTTCTCTCTCTAATTTTGTATAGAAAATCTGTATTGATTGTAAGTGAAATTTTAGGCAACACCAAGTTGATGTAGTAATAATTAAGGACCCAGAAGAACATCTTGAAATCAAACAAGGTCTTTTTTCAAGTCTTGCTTTCAGAGTAAACCTGATCATGTCTTTGAGGTTAAGAGTAAAGTTAAGATCATGTCTGTGAGGTGAGAGTCTAGGTAGTTTTCTCCTCTACAGATAGACCTGTGATCTCTAGAAGCTGACTGAGATGGGGGAGGGTTGACCTATATGCAAATAAGAAAGACCTATTTCTAGGAGCTATTTAGTTTCCCCAGCTTCTTCAAGGAGATAAAACCCGCTTTCATCTAGTCTCCTGGCAGGTCCTTCTCCTAGAAAGGCTTTCCATCCAAAACTCTCCTCTCTCTTTTTGAGCATAGACGAGTTTCTTTAGTCTAAAGATCTCCTTATACATTTTGTATTTTCTCACACACCTAAGGGGGAAAAAAAAAACCCTGTGGTATTTTAGTACCCTTTTATGATATTCTGGGGCGTGTCCCTAGGCATCCTATATTCTTCCTGCCTTTGATCATAACATTTCTTCTGACAAAGTATACCTTCAGAATGAAACTGTCAGTTGCAATAGAAAAAAAACATTGAAAGATTGATCCAAATTTTTACATTTTTGATAGCAGTATGTTCGGTTCTGCAATACACAGTCCCATCTGTCATATGCTCCTCCATCCCTCCAGTTCCTAGGCTGTAGACACCCCTTAGTACCAGCCAACAGTTCTCAATGTAGGTTGAAACATGGAGGGAGGCAGAAAGGTATGCTTTTAGTATCTTACCTAAACTCCTTTGCTGAAGTCTTACAGCATTATTTTGTTTGATAATCGAAGGGGATGCATGTAGTTGGTCATTGTCCTCTCTACAAACATTGTTGATCTCTCATGTATATAAATAACAGTTACATCTCTCCATTTTCATATTTACTATAAAATAAATTGAGAATATTTAACCATAACCTTGATTTTTTCCTTCATGATTCTTATGTTCCAGTCCTATAGTTATTTTCTTTATCCATGTTTTCTCCTGCTCATCTATATTTTGAAGATAGACTAGCCCCAAAATGAATTCTGAGCTTATATAAAAACACATATTAGACAGAGTGAAAATGTGCCTTATGGTCTTTGTGTTTTGTACTCTGTTATTACATCTCAAAATGACAGTATAATTGTAGAGATGTTATTTTTTCTTTTGTAAACTATCCGAACCCCCGGATATTCTCTGCTTTAATGATGCATAATCAGCCATTATCTATCTTGTATTTATGCTTTTGTTTAAGAAATTAATGACAAACTGGCAATGATAGTTCTAATTTGGCACTTTTCTTGGCACATTCAGTCCTAAATTAGTCAGATTTCATATGTCAAAAAGATATTATTTCCCCTTAAGAAATAAAATATGAGTCTGAACATTCAATATAAAAATATTCTAAAGTTGAAATGTATAGCTTTAATAAACAACAATGTACCATAACAATTTAAGATGGCTGAAGGTTAGGATTATATATAAATACCCATGACTGTTACTGATTATATTTGTTTTCCAAAAGAGTAAAACCTAAGTCATCCCAAACACATTTGTGCCCATCTTACAACTGAAAGTCTTGCAGAGAAAGATTCCATACATCCTCTTAGTAACCAAATTTCTTATTTAGAATTATTTTTATAGAATAAGTTATTTTTCCAACCGCGGGCTCCCTGGTTCTGCATTTATTCAGATGCAGTGTTATGTCAGGAAAAACAGTGTTTCTCGTATGAGTAACTGTTTTATTATGGGCATTAGTAGCATACACAGATGGCACTAGGTAGAGTCACCCTTCCACTGGAAATTTTTTTAAAAATAGCAAATTTTAATGCTCTTAGTTCAGTCAGTAGTGAGTAAAAAATCTCAATCCTAAAATCAGAGAAAAAGAATTTTATATTGTTCATGATCTGAGGCAGGAGTTTATTCATCTAAACTAATGTGTTAGAAAATCATCAGTATGTTCACTGAGTGCTAAATATCTTATACATTTAATAATATTAAATTATAATATTTTATATTATAATAAAACAGTAATATGTAGTAGTATGTAATGGCTTCCCTGGTGGCTCAGTGGTAAAGAATCCACCTGGCAATGGCAGGAGACATGGCTTCAATCTCTGAGTCGGAAAGATCCCCTGGAGAAGGGAATGGTAACCCACCCCAGTGTTCTTTCTGGACAGTCCTATGAACAGAGGAGCCTGGCAGGCTACAATCCATAGGATTGCAAAGAATCGGACATGATTGCATGATTGCATGCAGCAATAACATGTAATATGTAAATATGTGATAAGAGCTAATCTTTACATACTATATAGTAAGGTTTAAGCATGTGCCTTGCGCTCTTTCCAGTGTGTATAATCATTTGCTGTTGTTGCTGCTGCTAAGTCGCTTCAGTCGTGTCCGACTCTGTGCGACCCCATAGACAGCGGCCCACCAGGCTCCACTGTCCCTGGGATTCTCCAAGCAAGAACACTGGAGTGAGTTGCCATTTCCTTCTCCAGTGCATGAAAGTGAAAAGTGAAAGTGAAGGCGCTCAGTCGTGTCCGACTCTTTGCGACCCCATGGACTGCAGCCCACCAGGCTTCCCCATCCATGGGATTTTCCAGGCAAGAGTACTGGAGTCGGGTGCCATTGCCTTCTCCAGTATAATCACTTACTCCTTACAATAACCTCATTAAGTAGGTACTGTTATTAACCTTATCATACAAATGAGGAAACTAAGGTGAAGGAGATGTTAAGTACTTTGTCCAGAATCACACAGGTAGTTAGTAGTAAGGTAAAAATTTTATTCCATAATCCTAACAACAGGAATCCTCTTTCTTCTCTAAAATCAAATCATGTCTGTTCTATATCTTGTGAGGTGATTTCAGATGTCCATTTGCTTGAAATATTTAAATTAGGTTACTTAGTAATATTTTTCCATTTATTAAATTATTCTACAATTATGTCTGGTATCTAGTCCTTATTGACTATCACATTTTAAAGGTATGTTAACATATAATGGATTAGCAAGTTATCTTATCTTTGGAATTGCTCAGCTCTGTTTGTAGTTGTATGAATTCAGGTCTGTATTCACGATAGCCAAAGCAAAGTGCAAATTTTGTTTACGCTTGTTCCATATGTACCATTTCTTGTAATGATCCTCAAATGCTTGAAATAGAGACACATCTTTAGGAAGATTTTCTGAACAGAATGTAAAAATTATCAGTGTTAAATACTTCTGTAATATGTAAAGCATTAATAAAAATTGCTGCTTCAGATTTCTTTTTAATATATTTAGAGCTGAATGACCCTGTCATATAAATATTATAAAGAAAACTTGCAGTAGTGTTTCAAAAATCAGCTTAGAAATCCTAGGCTTGAGGAATGGTCATGATGATTCATGGAGAATAACTGGATTCTCATTCTTGCCTGTTAATCATTCACCTAGCTCTGAACTTGACTGACATCATCCTTGTGAGTACTACCACTCTGCTGCTGCTGCTGCTACTATTATTAGTCCTACAGCTACCGCCACTGCTACAGCGTTATTGTGAACAGTTACTTAGGTATCCTAAGTACCAGGCATACTACTAAGCACTATCCACATTTCACTTCATTCTCACAGTGATTTTGTTAGGTTAGTTTACCCCAGTTTTATTGTCAAACCTGAGCATCTTTAATCTAAAGCAGCAATAAAATGAAGTGACTGTCACCTAATCTCCTGAACGTTTCGTCCCTCACCTGCCACTGAGTCATCCTTAAAGGGAGTGCTTAAATGGCCTCTTTCATGTTGTGAGGCACATTTGAGGGGCTAAATGGAGAATCTTCCCACTTTGACAGAGGGAGTTGAAATGGTTTATAACATCTTCCAGTGTAGTTTAGGAATTATATCCTCAGGCTGGGAGAATTGGTTCCCTGCTCACTGAATTAAAGAATGACATGCCTGGGAAGGACTTTATTTTACTAAAGGAAGTTAATCTTTGGAATAGAAAAATGGTCACATTGCAGAACTTTTAGAAGAATAAAATTATTGTTTGTTTTCCCATTCTATCATATACATACATGCATATACATCCACACGTGGATCAAAGAAAGCAGATGGGTCATTTTAATAAGAACCCTACCCCACCAGTAGGTGACCATCTTAATCAGAGTGTTTATTTAGCGCTCTGTTGTGTAGAAGTGTACTCTACATGCATTATTTCATTTAATCATTCAGTTTATTTTAAAGTGGTAGTTATTATTTTCTTGATTTCACAGATGAGGACACTTGAGTCTTAAAGAGAATGAATCTTGAAGACCATGAATGATTTGTTTATGGCAGCTTCCCAGAAGAGCATTTATGTGGGTATTGCCATATCTGTTCTATATTCACTGAGTCTTGTAAAATTTTAAATTACCCATTTTGTAAAGATACCTGGTAGCCAAATTATCTCAACTAGAGAGCAGTGAGCCAGTTTGCAGGAAATTACTGTGTATGTGCACAAGAGAATCCTATGTCATCACTCAGCTTTGGAAACAAGAATGTCATAATGTAACAAACTATTGTGGCCTCTAGTAATTCTTTCAGTTTATTTTTTTTTTTGAATGTGTGGGCTGCTGCTGCTGGTAAGTCACTTCAGTTGTGTCCGACTCTGTGCGACCCCATAGACAGCAGCCCACCAGGCTCCTCTGTCCCTGGGATTCTCCAGACAAGACTACTGGAGTGGGTTGCCATATCCTTCTCCAGTGCTTGCATGCATGCAAAGTCACTTCAGTCGTGTCCAGCTCTGTGTGATCCTATGGACAGCAGCCCACCAGGCTCCTCCATCCACAGGATTCTCTAGGCAAGAATACATTTCCTTCTCCAATGTGTGGGCTACTTAGAATGTAATGGAAATAGTGCTGAATTCATGGCCAAAACAGGAAGGTTTCAACTCCAGTTTTCCTACTTATGAGTTCTGTGACCCAAACATTTAACTTCTCTCCAAGCATCAATTTCTTATCCATTAAAAAGAATGAGACTATCTACTTTGTAAACTTCATAGGATCATTGAGAAGACCAAATTCAGTACAGCATAGGAAGGTTCTTTGAAAACCGCAGGATACCTGAGAAGTGTTCTGGGCATGAGGGATGGGGACAGGGGAAGGGTTAGGCCAGGATATGTCCTAAACATATAGAGACTGAGTTTCCTTGCCGTCTTTGCCTTTCCTTCTTGAGTTAGGATGGTCCAAAGTGAGTTCAGAACTACAAGCCACAATATTGCAACATGCCACTATCCAACCACGTGCCACTGTCCATTGCAACCATTTAAATGAGTTGCACCTGCAAAAGAAGTCATCTTCATGGCATGTTTGTCCTTGATTTTGCTGTGACTGGCAAATCTGCCTTTTTGTTAAATTAATAAAGGTCACACTGTGTGACCACTGTTGGTTATTAATGTGTCCTAAGCATCAGGATAATAATGCAAGCAAACAGGTAAAATTTTTCTCTCTGACAGAAGTCGTTGTTGTTAAGATGCCAAGAATCCCATTTAATAAAGTAGAATCAGTATAAAGGGCTTGGCTTGACTCCCAGAACAGGAGGTTCCCCAGTGAGAATCCAGTTGTTAGCACTCTTCATCTCACTGTTTGGAGTCACGGGAGAATATACATTATCCAGAGAAAGCAACACAGAGGATCTGGAGGGAATTATCTCTCCCACACAATTCAAAGACTGTAGAGTTATACCTCTATTAGATGATAGGATGTATTCAAACTATACCCTTTGTTGATTCAAACTTAAAAAGAAAAAAAAGGTAGAAATAAGAAGCAAAGGAAACAGGGAGACAGAGATGAATACCAACCAAAATGGGCTTCCCCATTTGTGACTCAGCAGTCAAGAATCCAGCTGTCAATGCAGGAGATCAGGGTTCGATCCCTGGGTCAGGAAGATCCCCTGGAGAGGGTCATGGCAACCCATTCCAGTATTCTTGCCTGGGAAATCCCATGGACAGAGGAATCTGGTGGGCTGTAGTTTCTAGGGTCACAAAGGATCGAACACAACTTAGCAACTGAACAAATGTGGTATTTCATTGTTGTGTGTGCATGTGTGTGTGTGTACATGTGTATGTGCACATCCGCACATGGATGTGCATAGTTTCCTCAGTAAGTTCTGAAACCATTTCTTTCTACATGGAATAGATGAGAGAAATCAGCCACCATAATGTATGAATATTACTAATATATGACTAATTTTGTCCTCAGTGACAATTAGTAAGTATCAGGTAATACTTACTGATGGAGAAGCAACATGGGTAATTTGACAAATTAAAAGCGTTGGGGTGTGATGCTGTTTCATAATGGAGACGTTGGTTTGCTCCAGAAAATCATTGCAGTGCCATAAATTGAGTGACTCAGGTGCCTTTGATTTCATGAAGAAAAAAATTTGTTAGTAACTGTGATCTGGGTAAACTGGGAAGGAATGATTTTCTTTTCTGTTTACTCTCTTTCTTCACCTTCTAAATAATTGAAAAGAGATTTCTTTGGTTGTGGGAAGTAGAATCATTTAAGTGGGTCATTATAAAGTGAAAAATTTAAAGATATAAACTAGTTTTACTAGAAAGTAAGAAGCAAAAAACATATTATAATATTCCAGAAAACCTAATAATTAAAGAGGTGTGTTAATTACTATTACGAGAAAATCATTCATAATAATTCAAGGTAAAAGTATAGCTGTTGTTCAGAAGTCTGCTTCCAAAATTAACCTCAAGTGGCTACTTAAATTTCACTTAATTAAATTTAAAGGAAATTTAAAATTTAGTTCCTCAGTTGCATTTTTTCAGGACTCCATATGGCTAGTGGCTACTGTATTACCTCAGAAAGTTCCTCATTTTAGTAAACATAAGTATATTTTTAAGATAATACTTAAATTTTCTGTAGCACTTTTTCTCTCAACTTCGTTTTAAAATCTTCAGTTGAAGATCATCTTACCGTGGTGACTTTCAGGAGTCCAGCCTCTTTAAATGAGGAGGAATGTGTATGTAATTATCTATTTACTTGCCTGCTCATCCATCAAGCCCAGGACAATGACACATGCATGTGAGTGCAGACACACACACACACACACACACACACACACACCCCCACACGCATGCTCATGAGCAACTTGAAGACAAGGCTGTGTCTTCTATCTTGCCTTCTCAGTATCCATCTCATACTGATTATCTGGTAAATGATGGAGAAAAAGGGAGATAGAAGAGATGGAAGAAAGGATGAAGAAACTTTTTATACTGAGTCATTATACAGTCTTTCTATAAGTTGATTCCCATCAACTCAAACTTATTCTTCACTTAATAATATGGCCCTTTAAAATTTGTTCTGATAAGTCATGGTATGTCTAATTTGTTTTATTTTATAGAAACTAATAAAACCCAATTTCCTACTATTTCTTAACTTTTATTGTCTCACAAAAAGTGTACATTTAGTAATGCATCCTCTTAATGTTTATGATCCACTTCCAAGTAAGGGCTGACTTTCCCAGCCAGGAGATACTGGAAAACATTTTTCTTTTTCTGATTTCTCCCTGAGGAGAAAATAACTATTAATTTACTCTTTCTTTTTGGATTTTTAAAAGTTAAAAGCAAGACATGCTAGTTAATTAATAAACATCATTATAACATACATAATATAGATCAATGAGGTATAATAATGACACATTAAAAAAAAAATGACACATTTAAAGTAAAACAGTCATAAAAATGTATGCACCAAAAGACCAATGCTCATATTTCAGATATCAGGAAACTGGAATCCAGAAAGACAAACTCAGTTGCACAGGATCAGAGAGAAAACCGGGGTTATATCAAACTTTGTTTAGTCGCTAAGTCGTGTCCAACTCTTTTGCAACTCCATGGACTATAGCTCGCCAGGCTTCTCTGTCCTTGGGATTTCCCAGGCAAGAATACTGGAGTGGGTTGTCATTTCTTTTTCCAAGGGATCTTCCTGTTTCCAGGGGATCTTCCTGTCTCAGAGGTCAAACCTGCGTTTCCTGTGTGGCAGGCAGACTCTTTACTACTGAGCCACCTGGGAAGCCCATAAATCAAAGACTATAGGAAAGACCAGATGTAGATTTAGTCTCCAGTTATCCCATGGGTCCCCTACTGCAACACCCATTTTTTAAACTGTTACTGAAAAATATAATTGAAATAATCCATGATGGTTTTCTAGTTCCTTTTCTTTCCTTATCTCTGTAGATTCCTCTTTATTGAAGCTTTGAAAAATTGTAAAATACTATTTGCCTAAGTCAAATAAGAAAATGCAGATTTAGTGAAATAAATAAAATTGTTAATGTAGGGATCACTTATTTCTGAACTATCTCCTGTTCCCCAGAGTTAGGGTTCTTTACAAAGTTTCGGGCAGAAAAACATCTCCCTCATTCTGGAACACCCAATTCTCAGCATGATGAATGTTCCAGGTGCTCAAATCACAGTGTTGGGGAATGTTTAATGAGTCACTAGGGCAGATGGACTATACTATTTTTTATTGTGAACAGATCTGTCTACAATAGCACGTCTGGAATTTGAGAGTATACGCCTTGCCATTTTAAATTTCGTGAATGAGTGAAATGGCCTACTAAGATTAATCATTGCATTTCAGTACCAGTATAGGACTAGCGTTTTTCTTGTTAATGTGCCTTTAATTTCTGATTTCTGAGGATTAAATGACATAGGAACTTCAAATGAAAATAGTATGGATTTCATTAAATATTCATAACCATTTATTCCCCACTCTTGAATTAATGTGGTAAAAGTCCCTCCGTGTGATTACTTACAGTAATTTCCATGAAATAACTTAGGTTTATTTAAATTATGCTGTTTAAGGAAGAAAAATGGTTGTGGACAGAATCTTTTTTGTAATATTATCAGGCAATGTTTATTGTTTGGGGAGAGTTTGAGAAAGCTTGAAGGAAACTTTATTTCTGTTTTCCTAAAAGAATGAACTGGTAAAGAGAGGTATAACTCTGCAGACATTAAATTTTATACTGTTGGTTAATTTCAGAAGTGATTGATTTGTTCTAATTCAGCATTCAATTGACTAGCCTACATTTAGTTACTTATCCTGTGTTTATCACTCATATTTTAATGATAAAAATGCCCAGATTAAAAAAACCCAGCTTATAATAAAGATTAAAAAATGTGGATTTTTAAAAACAGCCTTGCTAATTACATAAAGTTGTTTTGCACTACGAATAAAATTTAAAAAATACAAAGATATATAATAAAATTGCCTATTTTATGCCCCTAACAACTGAAATAATTTTGTAATTTTTTTTAAAAAAAGTATTCTATTTTAAATTAACGTGTATGGCTGTGCCTATGTGTGTTTGTATACTAAAACACACAGATCATTATAATTGCGTGTGTGAATAATTGTACACTATTCTATATGCCACCCTGTTCATCTCATGTCATAAATTGCTACATGCGTTTTATCATGAGTGGGCTCTAACCATTTTTTTGCTGTTGGGCACTTTAGTTGTTTCTAAAGGTCATGGTTTAATATAATCATAGAGCTGGAAAGGGGGCTTAGAGAAGATTTAATTCAGTCCCTTTCCTTGTATGTTCTTTCCTGGTAGCTCAGATGGTATAGAATCTGCCTGTAATGCAGGAAAACCTGGGTTTGATCCCTGGGTTGGGAAGGTTCCCTGGAGAAAGGAATGGCTACCCACTCCAGTATTCTTGCCTGGAAAATCCCGTGGACAGAGCCGCCTGGTGAGTTACAGTTCATGGGGTCCCAGAGTCGGAGACAAATGAGCAGCTAACACTTTCTTGTATAATATGATTTTATAGTTAGGACTAAGGTCTAGAAAGGTTGACTTAGACATTTATTTCTTTAGAAAATAAATGTGAGTTATGTAATTCCAGAAATACTTTTTACTTTAAAAAAATAGAAGTGAAAGAAAAATAAACTTAATCTTCAAGCCACATTTAAAATAGAATAAAAAATGTGGATGAGTAATCTATCATTGGGGTGACTAATATATCATTCGCTATAAATATTTTCTTCCCATTTTAAAGGCAAAATGCATTCATATAACAATTATTATAGTTTCTATCACAATAAGAGAGGGGCACACAAAATATGGCATTTTATAAAAATTTAAAAATGAATTTCCAGTCTCTTCTTCAAGATATGTTAATTGCATGGCTATAAAGTGAGCACATGTTGAAAAGTAAACTTGGATTTTAAAATTCTTTCCATTCTAATATGTTATTGCAAAGAACAATAATACTTTTCCCACTCTAGGATGTAAATACTTGGCATTTAAGTTATATTTCATTTTCTTATATAGTATTGCCAGCACTATAATTTATGGCTTCCACATCAGTCTAAATGATAGTTTAGTTGGTAAATGCCCTTAGGTTTAAGACACATGTCAGTTCTTGAGAGTTTTACTTTTTCCGTTCTAATGGTGTCCAGAGGTGGAATTTAAGGGAAAAAAAAGTGTATTAATAGGCTATGATTTATTTTCCAAGAGTAGTGTGATGGAGATACCAAGTCTATTCAGTGATAAAGTCCTATGTTTTCTCGTGTCTGTCCCAGTTGAGACAATGGGACAAGGAGTCTAAAGAGTCAGAAACTTTGAACAAGCCGACTTACATAGAAGTCCCATAACACTTCTGAAGAAATAGTTTTTAGTCCAGAGAATACTATTAGAGTTTTGTCTGAAGTGTTCATAGAGTAAAATTTGAGAATAAAATCAGATTCTATCAGCTAGTGATGCCTGCCTTTGTGAACAATGAAATGGAATCTCTACCGTACTCTTTCTCTCATCTGTCTCTATCTTATCTCTCTCCTGGGTTCTTTACTAACATTTCTAGCCTCCAGTTTATGTTTCCCTTGAATGTTCCACTGGCACTTCAGACTCAGAACTTATCACTTCCTCCCGACCGTCTCTGTTTTGTCGTGTTTGTTTTTGCACATAATGGGGTTGGTTCAGTACCTGATCCTTGGTGCTGAATAATCCATTCCATAGAATTGTTCATAGATTTGTGTCTTGTATCTCCAAGCAAGGTCATTGAGTGTTTAAGAAAACTGAAAAAGGGTTTTGTTTGTAGTACAGTGTTTTTTAAGCACACAAAGCCTTAGTTTCAATTGATTGGGAGTTTATCCCTTCAGCTCTCAACCTCACAGGTTTTATGGTTCTTGTGTCTTTGCACAAACTATTCTGACAGATAATGATATGGTATCCTTGCCAAAGGGTTTTACGGATTGCATCCAATTATCCCAAGTAGATGTCTTTGATCTGAGTACATATTACCCTTACTTAGTAGGTGAGGATACAGGAGACAGAGGCACAGGGCAGTCAAGCAATGTGGATGGGACTCGGAGCCAGTCTGACTCCTCTGGTGCCTGGGGCTGCCATGTGGGAACATTTCTCTTTGGCCCTGAACTTCCAGGATATGTTGCTTCTGAAGATTGTGGGATAATATCCAAGATGATACTATCAGGACCATGCTGTGAGCCCCAGACTGAACCAGATCATGGAATTTGATTAATAAGAATCAGAGTTTTAGCAGAGATCTTGCATATCATCTTGTTCAATTACTTATGCATGAATTCTTCTATGATCTGAGCTCATTCAGTCTTTACTTGAATTCCTCCAGTGTTAGGGAACTTTCTATCTCTTAAGTCAGCTCTCCACATTTTCCTCATTGCTAGAAAGAGCTTGTGAGAATCAGGCCCCAGCTCATGTTCTTATAGTTTTCACTCATTTGTGCAAGCTCTTCTCTTAAACTATCCACAATACGTCTCACAGTCTTCCGTAGGATGGCTGTACCAGGATGATAGCATAGACACCATGCCCCTTCTCTGAGTCCTCTTCCTTAGGATACATATCCTTAGTTCTCTCAAATGGTTCTAACATGGCACAAAACTTTATATTTTATTTTTAAAATTTACTTTTTGCTGGAGTATAGTTGCTTTACAATGCTGTGTTAGTTTCTGCTGTACAATGAAGTGAATCAACTATATGTATACATATAGCCTCTCCCTTGTGGACCTCTCTGCCCGCCCTCCATCCCACCCCTCTAGGTCATCACAGAACACTGAGCTCAACTCCCTGTGCTTCACAGCAGCTTCGCACTAGCTATTTTACCAGTAAGTGTATACACAGTGTACTTTTTCCAGTGGTGACTAATAGGCCTAGCTTCATTTCTTCTCTGTCTTCTTAGGAAGAGAAGAAGCAGTGATATGCTACTTCCTCCCTTCACACTCAGTCAGCCAGTTTGTCTGTCCATCTCTTTCTTTCTCTGTCTCCTCTCCTCTTGCCTAAGCCAGTGTAGCTCATGCTTGCAGTCTAGTATTGTGAAAAGTAATTTGGGTTTCAGCTGCACACAGGAAGATTTGAATTCCAGCTTACTAACTAACTCAGTGCACTTCTGTTTCTTCACCTGCACAATGGAAAATTGAATTCTTTTCACAAGTGGTGACAATTAAATGAAATAGTAAATGTAAGAGTGCTTGACTCAATAATAAGTGCTCAAAAACTATGAATTTCCCTTCTACTGTGGGTCTGCATTCTCAAGAGCCCACCTACCAGTTTTATGATGGCTTGCTGCATCAAACACATATGTTTGCTTTCAGAACTTATTCCATATTTTTTTAATATAGCGAATCTTCAGTGTTCAAAATTAGTGTGGCATGTTTGAATTTAAACACTTGTAATTGAAAGAAGTGAAAATCCAAACAATGCTTTGGGTGAGGCAAATGCTGTGCACGAAGAGATGATCATTGGAAACAACTCGTCATGTAGATGAGCAATGCCCCTTGGCACTGTTTTAAAAGCAAAAGAAATAGATTTTACATATGGCAAAGTGCTTATGTATATTTATCCAGCCAGGCATATTATTAATGTGTCTTTAGCTGTTTGAGCTTGTGCTGTACTGTAATTACACATACTTTTTTTCTTCACTCAGACTTCTGCCCTACTCAGAAAAAAAAAAATCATTAAAAATTTTTTTTCTAAAATAATTCCCTTTCCCCTTCCTGTGTTTTAAAAACAGCTGATGCCACTGAATCACAGTGGGCAATAGTAAAACCTAATCAGAAAGGGGTCCCAACTTTTACCAGTACCTTCTCATCCTCACCCCTATCAACACCCTTGACTGTCTGCATCTTGGTTCCACTCACAATAAGCTTTCAACTTCAAGGTTAACTAGGGGGATTGAATGTGACCACACGACCTTTCTGATTCATCTTTTCCCTAGACTAAGACACCTGGATTCCAAAAGTGAATACTGACAGGGAACACCTTTCTGAGGGTCAAAACCACTTGCATGGGATCTTTCTCCTTTTATTCTATCTAATGAACACATAGCCCTACTTTAATAACCTTTTACTAACTGATTTCCTGCAACTACTCTACCTCCCTTCCTCCATGTCCACCATATTGGAGTAGACGTAATTTTGTAAAAACATGAATCTATCAGTTTCCATGTCTTAAATAAATGTCTTTAGTGGCTTCCCATTTGTCTTCTGGCTTCTCATTTGTCCTGACCTAGGGATCAAGCCCACGTCCCTTGTGTCTCTTTCACTGCAGGTGCATTCTTTACCAGCATGATATCCCCAGTACCTTAGCATAGTCTGGCATATGTTAGCATATTCTTATCTTTCATACATATTAATTTGCATAATATTAATTGATAATAGTTGAATAACTAGTAGGTATAGACAACTAATAAAAGTAGGAGCTGCTATAGAGGGAAGGGCTAGTAATTGCTTGTTGACCAATTGATCTACAATTGTAGGTAAATTTAGTAAAGGAAGTTAGTATCATGCGATTACTTACTAAAAGGTTTGTAAAGCAGTGGGAGCATTGTATCCAAATATTTCAATAATTGGTATCATTCCCCTGCCTGCCCCCCCTCCCCCCATTTAATAGCAAAATAAAGAGGGGAAAGAAAAGTCTTCTATAAGGAAGCCCACTTTCCTCCATTGGATATATGTTATTCAGTTCAGTTCAGTTCAGTCTCTCAGTCATGTCCGACTCTGCGACCCCGTGAATCACAGCACACCAGGCCTCCCTGTCCATCACCAACTCCCGGAGTTCACTCAGACTCACGTCCATTGAGTCAGTGATGCCATCCAGCCATCTCATCCTCTGTCATCCCCTTCTCCTCCTGCCCCCAATCCCTCCCAGCATCAGAGTCTTTTCCAATGAGTCAACTCTTCGCATGGGGTGGCCAAAGTACTGGAGTTTCAGCTTTAGCATTATTCCTTCCAAGGAAATCTCAGGGCCAATCTCCTTCAGAATGGACTGGTTGGATCTCCTTGCAGTCCAAGGGACTCTCAAGAGTCTTCTCCAACACCACAGTTCAAAAGCATCAATTCTTCTGTGCTCAGCTTTCTTCACAGTCCAACTCTTCCATCCATACATGACCACAGGAAAAACCATAGCCTTGACTAGACGGACCTTTGTTGGCAAAGTAATGTCTCTGCTTTTGAATATGCTATCTAGGTTGGTCATAACTTTTCTTCCAAGGAGTAAGTATCTTTTAATTTCATGGCTGCAGTCACCATCTGCAGTGATTATAGAGCCCCAAAAAATAAAGTCTGACACTGTTTCCACTGTTTCCCCATCTATTGCCCATGAAGTGATGGGACCAGATGCCATGATCTTCGTTTTCTGAATGTTGAGCTTTAAGTCAACTTTTTCACTCTCCTCTTTCACTTTCATCAAGAGGCTTTTTAGTTCCTCTTCACTGTCTGCCATAAGGGTGGTGTCATGTGCATATCTGAGGTTATTGATATTTCTCCCAGCACTCTTGATTCCAGCTTGTGCTTTCTCCAGCCCAGCATTTCTCATGATGTACTCTGCATATAAGTTAAATAAACAGGGTGACAATATACAGCCTTGACGTACTCCTTTTCCTATTTGGAACGAGTTGGTTGTTCCATGTCCAGTTCTAACTGTTGCTTCCTGACCTGCATATAGGTTTCTCAAGAGGCAGGTCAGGTGGTATGGTATTCCCATCTCTTTCAGAATTTTCCACAGTTGATTGTGATCCACACAGTCAAAGGCTTTGGCATAGTCAAATAGATGTTTTTCTGGAGATTTCTTGCTTTTTCGATGATCCATTGGATGTTGGCAATTAGATCTCTGGTGCCTCTGCCTTTTCTTTAAAACCAGCTCGAACATCTGGAAGTTCACAGTTCACTTATTGCTGAAGCCTGGCTTGGAGAATTTTGAGCATTACTTTACTAGCATGTGAGATGAGTGCAACTGTGCGGTAGTGTGAGCATTCTTTGGCATTGCCTTTCTTTAGGGTTGGAATGAAAACTGACCTTTTCCAGTCCTGTGGCCACTGCTGAGTTTTCCAAATTTGCTGGTATATTGAGTGCAGCACTTTCACAGCATCATCTTTCAGGATTTGAAATAGCTCAACTGGAATTCCGTCACCTCTACTAGCTTTGTTCTTAGTGATCCTTTCTAAGGCCCACTTGACTTCACATTCCAGGATGTATGGTTCTAGGTCAGTGATCACACCATCGTGATTATCTTGGTCTTGAAGATCTTTTTTGTACAGTTCTTCTGTGTATTCTTGCCACCTCTTCTTAATATCTTCTGCTTCTGTTAGGTCCATACTATTTCTGTCCTTTATCGAGCCCATCTTTGCCTGAAATGTTCCCTTGGTATCTCTAATTTTTTTGAAGAGATCTCTAGTCTTTCCCATTCTGTTGTTGTCCTCTATTTCTTTGCATTGATCATTGAGGAAGGCTTTCTTATCTTTTCTTGCTATTCTTCGGAACTCTGCATTCAGATGCAGAGTTTTCTCCTTTGCCTTTAGCTTCTCTTCTTTTCACAGCTATTTGTAAGGCCTCCCCAGACAGCCATTTTGCTTTTTTGCATTTCTTTTCCATGGGGATGGTCTTGATCCCTGTCTCCTATACAATGTCAAGAACCTCCATCCATAGTTCATCAGGCACTCTGTCTATCAGATCTAGTCCCTTAAATCTATTTCTCACTTCCACTGTATAATCATAAGGGATTTGATTTAGGTCATACCTGAATGGTCTAGTGGTTTTCCCTACTTTTTTCTATTTAAGTCTGAATTTGGCAATAATATATGTTATTATTACCTTGAAAATGTTGTCCATTCTTTGAGAATAAGGGTTTTTAAAAATTCCAAATAAGGGAACATTTTAATGATAACCTTGAGAACACATAAACCTGGTCTCTTGCATCTTCTGATTTTAGAAAGTCCTAATAGAAACTCATGCAAATGAACTATTTCATTTTCACAGCTACAGTGCAGAGGAATAAGTCGAATTTTACAGTTAAAAGAATTTCAGAGTCAGCTGAGCTGCTGTTTATTCCCTTCCTCCTCTTCATTGTAAAGATTTTTCCATTAGGGTTAATATACTAGGTATGTTATGAAAAGCAGGCAAATGCGTATTATGGAGCTATTGATTTTTAATTTTCATTTGGAGCCCCTCTGGGATGTTACTAGTGATGCCCTCAGAGCAAATGTGTGTCTGGGCAGTCAGCCAGGGATTTACATCAGCAACCAGGTTTATTAAGGAGAAAATGGGCCCCTTAGAATTATTGCAGGTATATAGCAGCAAGCTGAAAAGTACAGTCAGGCTTTCTGCTTCCTTTTGGCCAGAGTTCTAATGGGTGGAACCAGCCCTGAGTTTTGTTGGACTTGTAAAGTGACCCTCCTAAAGCTCAGGGCTAAGTGACTGTCAGGAAAAGTGGAAGCTTTCAGTCCACACTTTTCATTGACAAAAGATTGAAAGCAAAATCCATCAAATTACTGACAGAGGCATCAACCTTGAAACGTGTGTAGTGAAAGAAAATCTAAACACTAATTGCTAATGACTGTCTGCCTCCTGAATCAGGTTTGAGGGAGGATTGATAAAAGCATAGGATTAAATAACAGAAATGAAGGTTCATACGATTCTGAAGAATGCTCTTGCCATCGCTGAAGTTGCTTTGTCATTGGTTTGTGTCTAAGAACAGACAACTCTGAATTTGGATAAAATAGTTACTGCACACTATTTGATGTGGGGTTCTCAAGTGGCTCCGTGGTAAAGAAATCTGCCTGCTAATGCAGGAGACACAGGTTCGATCCCTGGGGCAAGAAGATCCCCTGGAGGAGGAAATGGCAACCCATTCCAGGATTCTTGCCTGGAAAATCCCATGCACAGAGGAGCCCAGCAGGCTGCAGTCTGTGGGATCGCCATGAGTTGGCCACGACTGAATGAGAATGCGCACATACAGTATTTGGTAGAATTGAAGTATTCAGTTTGTAGGAAGTTTAGAGATCTTCTAGGCTGGTCTTGTTTTATAGAAAAACAACAACAAAACTTGTGGATTGGTAATTGTCAAGCCAGTATGAGGGATTTCACGTGGTTTGGGTATATGTTTGTGGTTTTTCTGCTCTCCTGATTCTCCGTGTATCAGCCTGAGAGCTTTGATGGCTGGGGCTGTGATCCGAGTTCCAGGGCCAGGGTACTGCTCTCTGGCCTGCCTTGGGTCAGACCCTTCTCAAAGTCACAGAGCATTGTCCCTACCTCAGCCATTATTGGGCTTTCCACCCAGCATAGTGGTATGTTTGTTCTGGTCTATCTCTACCACCTAATATCATTGCTGAAACTGAGTTTTGTTCATCTGTGAATTCCACATATTTTACACAGTAGTTGGCAGGCTGTGGTAGTGCACAATAATTATTCTTTGCTGAGAAAATAAATGATAAAAAACTGATCTGTAGCTTTCTACTCAGTGACATTTAGAAGATTTATAAACAAGTAAAAATATTTTCCCCCCTCATTTTTCTGAGTATTTTTATGGAGACTATTTAGTTGATGAAAATCAATTTGTTATAGAGCTAGGGACTTTAGGGTGAGGAGGCTAGATCAGGGCCTAGGAGTAGAAGGTGCTCTAGTAATATATATATTTGAGGGTTTGGCATCAATTAAAAATGTTTTTATCAGGCGATCTGTATAACTTTATAATATGAGTTATCATTCTGAAATGTTAAATTTTAATTTAAAAATTTGTGCTTGGCAATAGCAACAGATATGAGATACAATTGTTAATGTCACTGTTTAGTTGCTAAGTCATGTCTGACTTTTATGACCCAATGGGCTGTAACCCACCAGGTTCTTCTGTCCATAGGATTTCCCAGTCAATAATCCTGGTGTACGTTGCCATTTTCTTCATCCAATAAATCTTCCCAACCTAGGGATTGAACCTGTATCTCCTGAGCCTATGAGATACAATAGAGATATATACATATAGTTTTCTACTTATTAGATAGTTTGGCCTATTAAATAAAAAGTTACAGAAATTCTTAATAGAGCCCTCTGAAGTGTGTTTGAGACTAGTTACTACAGAACTTAGATATGAAACAACTAGTAATAAATTAGAACCTATTGGAAAATAAAACTAAAATTTATAAATCAGTAAATTATAAAGTACTCTCTTAAAACACCTATAAAGTACTCTGTTAAAATCCCTTGGCAAACAGTGACTGAACACATCTTTGCTGCTGCTGCTGCTACTGCTAAGTCGCTTCAGTCATGTCTGACTCTGTGCGACCCCATAGATGGCAGCCCACCAGGCTCCCCTGTCCCTGGGATTCTCCAGGCAAGAACACTGGAGTGGGTTGCCATTTCCTTCTCCAGTGCATGAAAGTGAAAAGTGAAAGTGAAGTCGCTCAGTCATGTCTGACCCTCGGAGACCCCACGGACTGCAGCCTTCCAGGCTTCTCCTTCCATGGGATTTTCCAGGCAAGAGTACTGGAGTGGGGTGCCATTGCCTTCTCCAGAACACATCTTTATGCCCTAGAATTTCATAGAATATATTGTTAAAAATAGTATTGCATATTTCTTAAGATTTCTTAAGATTTCTGGGGGAAAATACTAATATTTCCAGTTTACTGTATTTATTTACCCTAGGCAATCCTTGCATTACTGTTTTCTTTGGTTTCACCAGTTGATGGTCTACCCCTCCTTGCTTTATGCACATTTTGCCATCCTGATTTGTGGTGTTTTCTGACATTGAACCAATCCAGGGTCAAATTTAGAAATGAGTATTCATTACCTTAAATGCTCCCTACAGTGGTTAACCCAAGAAGAGCTTGAGACATGGGCATTCCGCCAGGAGGTGAACCAAAGCAATTTTGGTTACAGCTGATTTGTGGTTTGATCTTTGCAGATGTACTTCACTTTGATCTCAGTTTTAGGAAGTCATTGCATTCAGTGGAGCCAAATGTGGTAAGTGCCTGAAGACAGTGACTTAAGTGCCTATGTTTTATCAGCTGGATATCTTTTCTTAGCCAGAATGAAAATTATGAGTTCTTCACATAATTTATATGATAATAGAAAGGCAATTATATAGCTTTTAAAATGATTAATGATTGGCTATTCCGTTGGCCCACGGACAATACATTATCTATAGGAAAAGGATTCTCAGTACTGGTATCTGACAGATGGTTTCCCAGTATATTCAGTATTCCTGCAATTGGAGATCAGTATTGTTATGAGGAAGGGTGAGGGAACTCTTTTTTGTATATATTTTTTCAAAGATATTCCAAATTGTGTATGTTATTTATATATATATTTTACAAATTATATTTGTTATTACACAAATGTATAGTACTACAAAAATTAAATTTGCATATGAATAACAAATAGCAAGTTAACTAAGTCACAATAGGACAAAGGGGTGCTGCTTACAGTTTGAAATAGGTGATTTTTCTGCTAAGTAGAATTAAGTAATATTTTACTACACAGTAAAATGCATGGATATTGTTACTTCAGGCTTACACATATAAATATGTGTAACTTTAACCCTAAAAGTGAGTATAGAGAAAGCACATATCACTTTATTAATTCAGACAACAGCACTTCTGAGTATAATTTAGACATGTTTTATCCTTTCCCTCCTGACCAGGATGATTTCAAATATAATTTAAAAGAGAGACTTTTGCAAGTGAAGACTTTTCACTTTGTTAGGCTTCCTTGAGTTTAAAGTGTTTTCTCTAGTAATTCTCTATGTGTATGGAGAGGAGTGAATTTTAGCTCTATTCCTTGTCTTGATACAACAGGCTGGAAAATTGATTTATGGTTGTATATCCTTAAATGCAATCTATTATACTGAAGCAATTTGCTTATGTCATGAAGTTTTTATAAAGGAGATAACATCCTTTTATGCATTTATACACATACACATATCATAGATAAATCAAACAGTGAATGTAAAACCATCTTCTAATCAGTTCTTAAAAATACCTATTTGTAAGATTTTGTCTTTTATTTACTATAAAAAACATAAATTATGGGTGGAATTTTATTCTTATTCTTTTTGTTTAAACCATTGTATTCAACTCAACTGAAAAGCCGAGTGTGCCCTTTCATTCCCACCCCTATGCAGTTGTCCTGAGTACACAATCCTTTATGAACATTAAGGAAAAAAAATTTAGTGGTAAATGTTTAATAGATATATTTTTAACTAAGAATATATATACTAGGGAGAGCCTTACGAAACTTATAACCAGAAATTATCTCAGTAGTGAAATTCAACTTAGAGGTCAAATCAATATTGCTATGTTCAAATGGGAGAAGGAAATGGCAACCCGCTCTAGTATTCTTGCCTGGAGAATTCCTGTGGACAGAGGAGCCTGGCAGGCTGCAGTCCATGGGGTCACAAGAGTCGGACACGACTTGGTGACTGAACCACCACCCACCATGTTCAAATGGGAATAGCCACCTTTCTGGTTTTACGCATATTCATAAAAAGTTTTTGTGAACTGTAGTTGTTAGCTTCTATCAGTTCTAAAATGAGAATCAATCTTTGTGTCTCTGCATTTTTCTGTTTTTTAACAAATTTTTACCTTAATGCTATACAATCATCTCAACTGTGTTGAAAGATATATGTGTGTGTGTGTGTGTGTATATATATATATATACATACACACTAGTTACAAGAGATATGAATAAGGTGAGTCTTGTATTCTAGAGCCTTCTATGAAAAGTCTCTAGGAACACTGTAAGAGAGAACTAATATGAAGTCAGGTAGTACATGGTGCGTATTTAGTAAACAAAGCTTTCTCTTTTTCTCTCAGACTAAAAAACACTTTTCATAGTAAAATAATTTTATACTTTTAGATGGAACGTATTTTCTTATAGTGAGAACTTCTTAAGAAACACATTCTTTATCTTTCAAGATAGAGGAAAGATCCTTTAGAAGAAGCAAACATTTAAAAACATCTTTTAAAAGTTGTTGTGAATTTTAAGCTGAGACCTTAACGATATGAGACATTTAACGATATGATTGTGGATACTAATTTTGGAAATAAGAGGCATATCTATCTAAAAGAGATAGCAGTTAGTTAGAAACAAGATCCATTGACCTCAACATGAGATTGTCTCCCTTACTTTGGAATGAAGCATCTTAGTAAACAGATGCTAAAGCAAGCGCTTCATCCACAGAAGGAGGTAAAATAGCCAAACCTGCAGTGGTCTTCCCCACAACTGTTTTTTTGTTTTTCCCCTTCATTTTGTTATACTTATAATTCAGGCCATCATTTAGGAAATACATTACTGCTTACCACTAGCTATCTTGAAAGTGAAACGTACTATTCTGGTCAAAGCCCCATTTCCCTAATGGTGATTAAAACTGGGCAGAGAGCCCGATGTAATAAAAACAGTCTCAGAGCTTTTTTACTAACCTTCGTCTGGGAAAAGCAACATTGGAGGTTTTATTTCTTGAAAAATGCACAACGTCCATATGATTAAATGCTCTTCGGTCTCTTTTCAGCCACAGGCTGCACATCCAGGCCTTAATTGTGCCAGCTGTTCTCTTAACCCATCACCTAAATATTGCTCTCGAATGTAATCTGTCTTGATAGAAAGCCTTTTAACTTTTCTGTTTTACAATTCATCTTTCTTATATGCCAAATGAAACATCTTCTTTCATTCGAGAAAAGTGAGCTCTTGGGAGGAAAAAAATAAAAACAAAGATTTTTTTCTTTATTCTGTGTGTATTAAGGCAAATCCCTTTTCCTGTCTTAATTGAAATCAGTTAAGCGTTCACGAACTTCACCACAAAGACTGAATGAGCTATTTTTCTTTTTAAATGAGGCCAAGTCTTGTTGGCACCCGTGACGAAGACCATCCTGTGCAAGGGCAGGTTGCCAGCAGGTTTCACATTCAAGGCCAAGGTTTTACTGCGTTTGCTCAGCTTCTTCCACAGTCTGCAGTGAAGCCACGGTGAAGGACAGGGGCGTGCCTCCTGCACTTGTATTATTGTCTGTGCTTTTCAGTTGGTGGATTTGGAAACAAAGAAAGAGATCCATTCACTTTCTCTCTTGCAAAAAAAGGAAGGGACTGGGGGATGCTGGGTGAAAGATACATAATAACCCAGGGCCAATTTTGCAACCTCTTGTGAGGCTTAAACCATTTCAAAATAAAGAGTCATGTTAAAAAAATAAAGGATAACCTTAACTGCTAAATGTGAAGAAATCAAACTGTAACATCTAAGTATGGCTCTATCTTTAAAAAAAAATCAATTAAAATAAGAACAGAATAAAAATAAAACAAGGGTTTTTTTCTTTTTGTTGGCTTAGCTACATACATGTGAGCTACATACATACATAAAGCCTTACTATGCTTTAACACTGTAATTACACTTACTGGGGGGAAAAAGGGCATTAGGTGATTCTTTAAACAAAGCAAAGTGCATTTTAAATGGCTGTTTAAGTTTGTTTCTGTCTCTGTATCTCCATCTCTTCCCCCGCCTCTCATTTTTCCTTCTTTCCGTTCACTCTGACAGTTCTGACATTAAAAATATTGCTAGATTAATTCTGTTGCATTAAGAAAGTACCTCTCAGGCCAAAGTTTTATAAAGCCTGGTTTAGATAAGTGGGGAGAAAAAAAGGAAAAACAAACAAAAGATCATAATAAACATGTCATTATTGCTATAATTACCTATAAGGGAAGAACACCAGTTATAGTAGTTAGGAACCTAGCTTCTGAAATCAAGCAGCTCATATTCAAATCCTGATCATGGCTCTTATATATGACCTTTAATGCCTAATACCTTCATTTTTAAAACATGGGTTAACACAGTATTATCTGCCTCTGAAGTTTATTAAAAGGTCCATGTGAATTAGTATATTTAAAGTACTTAGAAGAGTGCCCAGCTTAGAATACTCAGTAAGTATTAATGTATTTAGCTAACTAAAGGCAAATATTTAGTACTGCTAAGTCTTCAAAATGTTTCTGTATATTTGAAATACAGCTTATAAAACTTCTTTTGAGAAGATCCTGAAATACGAGCAGGATTTCGTACTTTGGTACTGCTTTTTGGACACCCGTTACATCACAGCTACTTTGACTCTCCCGTTGCATAGTCCACTTTTCAAATGTATGTCAGTCAGGTACATGTAAATAATTTAGTTTCTGCCGGTGTTTGTCATACATTATTAAAATACCAACTTTCTGTTGGTGTCTTCAAATTGGTAACTTACAACTGCTATCTTCAAATGATCATAAGGTCCTACATTTTTACTTTGCTGGTATGTTTCCCATTTCTTCTCCAAATTTAATATCTGAGTATACATTTTTAAATTAGTGTCTTGGATATTTGTCTTAAATTTGAAGGAGTTGCCTAGATTTTGCTGGATATCTTCACTGTAACTGGATATGAAATTCAGTAAATTGAAAAGTCTTTTCTAAGGTTTGAGAAAACTTTATAAAGAAGCATCTAGTATTTATCCAGTCATACAGTTTTATTGACTTGTCTTTACTTAAACAGTGTTCTTTATTGAGAAGCAATTAATAGAGTATTCTGGATAATGAATAAGATGGATATTAATCTCTGATATTCTAGCACATACTGATTTATTTTCAAGTTACAAAAGCAAGTAATTATTTTCCTTGAAGTAGTTTGCAAAGGATACACATCTCTTATTTTTATAAGGCTCTATATTTAGTTAGGACTTCCCTGGTGGCTTAGACGGTAAAGCGTCTGTCTAGAATGCCGGAGACCCAGGTTCGATCCCTGGGTCGGGAAGATCCCCTGGAGAAGGAAATGGCAATCCACTCCAGTACTGTTGCCTGGAAAATCCCATGGACAGAGCAGCCTGCTAGGCTACAGACCATGGGGTCACAAAGAGTCGGACACGACTGAGCGACTTCACTTTCACTTTTCATATTTAGTTAGAATTAACAAAAGAAGGAATGGGTTTTCATTGAAATTCTCATAAGAATCTGCTGAAATAATATTAATGCTATAGATAATTTATATAAAAGTTCATTACAGCAACTGTATTGACATTTACACTACTCCATCAATGGTCAGTATACTTGTAAGTCATGTTTTGATTTGATTAATGTATAGGAACCGTGTCAATAAAGATATTATTTGGTCAGTTGTCTAGGACTAGACACTTAAGAAAGAGCTTAAAAGGCTCATGCTCAAATGATATGGTAGTTAGAGTTACTGTGCTGTTTCCTATCTCAGACAATGCTGATTTCAGAGAGTTCTCTGAGCCAATGAATGATAGATATATGAATGAGTAATATGATCTTGGAGACAACAAATTATAGAACAATACAGAGAATTCTGTTATTTTAAATGCAGTATATCTGATTTCCAGCTCGAGATGCATGGAAAACAGCGTAACTTTGCACTGTATAAAACACTATGTTGGTGCTCAGTGTTCCATCACCAAAAAAAGGAAAAAAGAAAAGATTCAGCCAATAAAATTTTAGTTAATTAAATCTTTAAAGAAGACTGTCTAATTATAACCTCTCAGCCTCAGCAGGTATAATTGTTGAACATTACAACCTGTTCCAAATTATACATCAAAATACAATTGAGTTACTAGTAGGAAGCCCAAGTGATTTTTGTATGATTGAACTGATGAACTTTTATTACTGCTACTGTTTGCTCTGTTTTAATTCAATAAATCACATAAATTTAATTATGGTGTGACAATTGAAGCTGCATTTGACATTTTTCACAACTTTTCTCACCATTCCCTAGTTAGTAATGTACATAACTGAAATAGCTGATACATTATTTAGTGAAGTATGCACATTGACTAAGAGTAGTTAATTAAAACTTAAAATCAATCAGTGATTGTATCAAATTTGATATAATCAATGTATCAAAAGGAAAGCATAATGATGTTCAGCCAAAATGAGAGACTTCCTTAGGAGAAGGAACTTGAGAATGTAATAATGTAGTCTTCTAGATTGATAGACTTCACTTGGTACTATAGCTAATTGGCTTTATTAACTAGGATCTTTTATTCCATTTGGAGGTAAATTACTAGATTCTGTTTTACAGAAGAAACAAGAAGGCTACTGTATACTTTTTGTTCTTATGCATTTTACTTTTGAATAGTGTTGAATTGCTGGCTGAGTCAATGGATACCTGGCAAAATATTCAAGTATGATTATAAGCTAGTGTTGCTTTACTTGTTGTTGAAATCACAGTTTTTGCTTTAAAATGTAACTTGCAATTGAGATGTTCTAAAGCTTTTTTTTTTTTTTTTCCTTGATACCTGGACTTCCCTGGTGGCTCAGATGGTAAAGCATCTGTCTACAATGCGCGAGACCTGGGTTCAATCCCTGGGTTGGGAAGATCCCCTGGAGAAGGAAATGGCAATCCACTCCAGTACTATTGCCTGGAAAATCCCATGGACAGAGGAGCCAGGTTACAGTCCATGGGGTCCCAAAGAGTTGGACACGACTGAGCAACTTCATTTCACTTTCACTTTTGTTATAGTCCATTGGCAGGCACTGGCCAATCATGACCCTGCTTTATGTATCAGTCAAAACATATTATTTGAAGTTAATTATAAGATTTGATATCAGTATTTAGCCTAGTCATCATTATATTTCATGTATAAATAGGAAAAATCTTAAGTGAGTTTAAAATAAAAATATTTGTAAGTTCTGCTGGTATATGGATGAAAGGATCGTGATGTTCTGATGAAATCCTTATATTAGTCTTGAGCTTATTCTTGTTCTCACTGACTTGTGTTCTTGCTCTCCCTCTTCCTATAGCTATGTTTCCCTATGTTAAGGGATTTGACCAAAATCTCAGACAGTTGTAGAATCACTGTTGATACCCTCATCTATTCATAATAGTATTTGTAGTTCCATTGATCATGTGTTTTAGCTCTTACTAAATTGTGACTCCATGAAGGTTCTTTGCATGCCTTGTATCTCTTAGAGCATTAACATCCAACACTGCATGTGGAATATTTGCATAAATGAATGTGTAAGTTTATGCTGATGAAAAGATAGTAATCATGGATAGTTCAGCTTTATATTAAATAAAATCATTAATGTCACCATCAGAAATCTGATCTCAGCTTAATTGACTTCAGTGTTACTACATTTAGCCTAGCAGAATCAACCTTATGAAAAACTAGGTTGATTCTTTGTAATTTGGCATATGTGGCAGTGTATTATTAGTGAGGATAACTATCAGTCACAAGATGTAAGCCAGCTTGCACAAGCATGTTATGGAATGAAGGAAATTTATTTATGGAGCCTCTGTGATATGCCAAACATTCTGATTTGCTCTGAACATACATTGTCTCATTTAATCCTCAAAGTACACTGGGAAATAGGTATGGTTATCACCATTCTTGACTGGACTTGACTAGACTAGTCAAGGCTATGGTTTTTCCTGTGGTCACATATGGATGTGAGAGTTGGACTGTGAAGAAGGCTGAGCACTGAAGAATTGATGCTTTTGAACTGTGGTGTTGGAGAAGACTCTTGAGAGTCCCTTGGACTGCAAGGAGATCCAACCAGTGCATTCTGAAGGAGATGAGCCCTGGGATTTCTTTGGAAGGAATGATGCTAAAGCTGAAACTCCAGTACTTTGGCCACCTCATGCTAAGAGTTGACTCATTGGAAAAGACTCTGATGCTGTGAGGGGTTGGGGGCAGGAGGAGAAGGGGACGACAGAGGATAAGGTGGCAGGATGGCATCACTGACTCGATGGATGTGAGTCTCAGTGAACTCCGGGAGTTGGTGTTGGACAGGGAGGCCTGGCGTGCTGCAATTCATGGGGTCGCAAAGAGTCGGACACGACTGAGCGACTGATCTGATCTGATCACCATTCTAAAAATGAGGAAACTGAGATTCAGACATACTTAAGCACTAACTTCTAAGCAAATTGTAGGATTCAAGCACATAGCCTGGGAGAGCTGCCTTGAATTTGTGTTTGCTTCTAAAACATCTGCTTCTGCTTTATTGAGTACGCTAAAGCCTTTGTGTGGATCACAACAAACTGTGGAAAATTCTTCAAGAGGTGGAAATACCAGACCACCTGACCTGCCTCCTGAGAAATCTATATGCAGGTCTAGAAGCAACAGTTAGAACAGGATATGAAACAACAGACTGGTTCCAAATTGGGAAAGGAGTACGTCAAGGCTGTATATTGTCACCCTGCTTATTTAACTTATATGCAGAGTACATCATGAGAAACGCTGGGCAATATGAAGCACAAGCTGGAATCAGGATTGCCGGGAGAAATATCAATAACATCAGATTGTCAGCAATGAACACAGATGATACCACCCTTATGGTAGAAAGCGAAGAGGAACTGAAGAGCCTTTTGATGGAAGTGAAAGAGGAGAGTGAAAAAGTTGGCTTAAAGCTCAACATTCAGAAACCTAAGATCATGGCATCTGGTCCCATCACTTCATGGCAAATAGATGGGGAAACAATGGAAACAGTGAGAGACTTTATTTTGGGGGGCTCTAAAATCACTGCAGATGGTCACCGAAGCCATGAAATTAAAATATGCTTGCTCCTTGGAAAAAAAGCTATGACCAATCTATACAACATATTAAAAAGCAGAGACATTACTATACCAACAAAGGTCCATCTACTCAAAGCTTTGGTTTTTCCAGTAGTCATGTACGGATGTGAGAGTTGGACTATAAAGAAAGTGGAGCGCTGAAGAATTGGTGCTTTTGAACTGTGGTGTTGAAGAAGACTCTTGAGAGTCCCTTGGACTGCAAGGAGATTAAACCAGTTAATCCTAAAGGAAATCAGTCCTGAATATTCATTGGAAGGACTGATGCTGAAGCTGAAACTCTAATACTTTGGCCACCTGATGTGAAGAACTGATTCATTTGAAAAGACCCTGATGCTGGGAATGATTGAAGGCAAGATGAGAAGGGGATGACAGAGGATGAGATGTTTGGATAGCATCACCGACTTGATGGACGTGAGTCTGAGTAAACTCCAGGAGTTGATGATGGACAGGGAAGCCTAGTGTGCTGCAGCCCATGGGGTCACAAAGAGTCAGACACGACTAAGTGACTGAACTGAACTGAGAAGATTAAAATATATTTACAGTAATAAAATTTGAATACTAATAAATCACATGATAGTAATCTGATTAAAATGAAACTGTCTACTTTTTTAGAATCATAGCCAGTTTTTTAGGAAATATGACCACCTGAAACAGGTTGTAACTGTCTTATTATTGTGATTGTTATCTTGCTATTTCTACACTTACCCTGCCAATTAAGTAGGAGTGGATTTTAGTATCCTTATTTTAGAACTTAGAACCAGAAGAACAAAGTTGCATGTTAACAAAGCAATTCATTTAGAAATAAAGTCATGAAAGTATCCTTCAGACTTAAAAATCTAAAATTATTGATATCACACTAATGACTAAACATGATCCATAATTCTTAGAATATTTTTCTTATTGTAGGACTTTTATACTGTAACAACAGAGGAAAATATTTTATAAAATATTTTGGAAAAATAATTTATAAGAATCTATTGAAAGTATTTTTGCTTATATTTTTGTTGCTAGACATAACACATGTTCATTTTTTTAAAAAACTTATAAATACAGAAAAGTGAGATAAATCTAAAAGAAGAAAAAAAATCCTAGTATTGAAAAATATACTGTGTTTTAATGTTGATATTCTAACTAGTACTGGTACCAAGATTCAATGGTATATTTACCCTTTGTTGAAGAACATTTGTTCTTTAATTACGATATTTTGTTGGTACAGTCTACCTGTTAAGGTTCCTGTTTCTATATAGGAAAAAATGCATTTTGAAAGTTGAAGCCAAAATGTCGTAATTTGCCTCTCAATTTGCCTTCTGGCAATGCTAGATTTTATAGTAATCATTTGAAAAATTTTCAAGTCACATCAGTGTGCTTTGCCTTCAGAGAGCACACACAATTTACTTTTAACCATCCTTTCGTCATGGGGAAGATTAAATACAATGCATGGAGCCTGGAAAGGTGGGTGACAGCTGGGAGAGATTTCCATAGAGGCCTCAAAGCCCTTCCAGAAGATTGATTGTGCAGTGTTTTCTGCCAGTTCCTTTAGCTTTACCCAGGTTATCATCCCATCAGGAAACTTGGTGCTGGACCTCATCATGTTGCTGACAATTTAGATGACCTCAGGACATTCCTTTAATCTTCTCAAGCTTCATTCTCATTTTCAAAAGTACAAGTAAGGACTCTTAGACACTCTAATCCATCTGAAGATATTATAAAGAAAGATTCATTTGTGTTTGTGAGAAAAAAAAAAAGTTTTCACTCTTATGTTTTCCATTTGTATTGACTTAAATCAGTAAACGGACTTGCTCTGAGTGTGGTAGGAAGCATAGGCTGCCTTCTTACAACAGTGAGCATTTACTGACATGTGGCCGGTGTTTTCATTTCAGTACCAGGAAATCAAGGTAGTTTCTTTGATGTCTCATTACACTGAATCTTATCTTTCTCAGTAAGTTTGCTTGGGAATGAATTACTGCAAATCAGTACATACTTATTTTGTGTTTTTACTCTTCCTTTAGTAGCATGACTTTCTTGATTTGGGACTGGATAGAAAATAATGCCTCCTCAATTATTTAAACATCCCTTGTTGACGATTAGCAATAGTTAAAAAAATTATATGTGAAAGAATTTAAATCTTCTGGCTCTGTTTCCATAGCTCATTGAAACTGGCAGATGGGAACACAATAGCAATTGTGCAGCATGACTGCAGCCCCAACACACACACAATACAAGTTGATAATTGGGTTCCTTATTACAGACAGGGAAGGGCCTGTTGACTTTCTCTAGTGCTGAGGAGTGTGTACAGTTACTCTGCTGTGGCGCTGGATCCATCAAGCACTGAGTGCTCTGAGAAGTGACAAGGTGACCCGCTGTAGAGGCTGGTGCCGGCTGCGCTCGTGTGAGTCACAGGGGACAGCGTTTCGGTGTTGCCCGACTGCTGTCAAAGCTTATTTCCCTCTCTGTTAACTGGTTGAAGATGTGTGTGCCAAGAGGAATTTTATCAATCAGTGGTGTATTATAAATGATTTTGTCCCTGGCCCAAGCAAGAAGAGTTCATCAATTCTTTATGGATGGATCACAGATCCCACCTTCTGTAACTTTTCATTATGTTAAAAGTTTGGAAATGAAGCACATGTTATTATTTGGAAGCATTTCATTATGCGAGGATATCAAACATTAGATTATTTGTTTCCTTTGGTCTCTGGATTATTTACTTTCTTGCATGACATTTGACACTTTGGCAAGCTAGCAATTGAAAATAACCCATTACTAGAGATTACCTTTCATTGGGAAGCAGGTGTCATATTTGATAATGAGTCAGAGTCAACTGAATCTAGGTCAACACAGGATTTAAGCAAAACTATATATGTGGAAAAACTAATGTCCTATACATACAAGATGTTTGTCTTCATGTTGTACCAACACTGTTAGTAAAACCCATACTACTTCCCAAATTGTACTTTTTGTGCACTTTCAGAATTCAAATGTATTTGTTGTATTTATACTTTTCAACTTAAGGACAGTTGTAGGTCAGGCATCTGCCCATTGAAATATTTTCATCTGAAAAACCATTAGGTGAGGGTCTAGCTTTCTTGCTGTGATTAGTGGCATTTCAGCTTCTACCCCTTTCTTGCTTCTGAAACTGGGGATGGAGAAAGCTCCCACCACAATTCATTCACTCACCCCCTACCCTGCTTTATTTTCCTCATAGAGGTCATCATTCTCTTATGTGTTTATATTCACTGGAGGAATCAACCTCTAAAAGGGCAGAAAACTTTCCATAACTTATTGCCAATCATTATTTTCCAGTCCTTAGAAAAGTGCCTGCCATGAAGCGGTTATTAAAAAATCATTAGTTATCCTGGATGGGAGGGGAGTTTGGAGGAGAATGGATACATGTCTATGTATGGTTGTATTCCTTTGCTATTCACCTGAAACTATCTCAACATGGTTAGTTGAAAATACAAAATTAAAGTTTTTTTTTTTTAAAAATTAAGAAGTCATTAGTTAACAGAGTGTATAACTAATTCCCTAGTATATTCCATTTGCTTGGGAACACATTCTTACAATAAAATAATGAAGCTGTGTCTTGGATCACAGTCAGACCATAAAACATTCAAGTTAGCTA
This sequence comes from Bos taurus, assembly GCF_002263795.3. NCBI lineage: Eukaryota > Metazoa > Chordata > Mammalia > Artiodactyla > Bovidae > Bos > Bos taurus. The sequence goes on from NC_037329.1 coordinate 97,327,358, forward strand.
TGCAGTACTACTTCAGTTAGAGTAAGGATTAAGTAGACTGGATTAGGAATTTAACCACCATTTGTAATATTTTCCATATAGTTTTAAATAAATGGTTAACAGATTATAAGTCTAGGACCACCTGTATGTGAAGAGTAGGGAAAAGATGTGCAGTAAATTTAAGCTATTTTTATTCTACTGTACTGCTTTTTGGTCCACTTTATGTTGGAGAAAATTTGAAGCTCTAACCCTTAATTGGGACAGTTGAGGGATGACAGAGTCTGAAAAACTACTTAACATTTTACATGTGGTAACAGCAGATGTTTTTTACATGAATGTTTTTAGACTTATAGGAAATCCTAACTTTTGTTGTAGTTGTATTTGTTCCAGAAATAGGATTTTCAATTGTAATATATAAATTCTGACCTCATTTTTGGTCCCTTATATATAGCATATAATGCAACAAGAATATTAAAATTGATGAAAATTTTCTTTATAATAAATAATGCTGAAGTCAATCCATTTATACCTCTTTTTGAGGGTTTGACATCTTTTATTAAATTAGTTAAATTATGCTGGAAATTATTTATAACAACAACATCTACAGAAGTTAAATATACCTGAGTTCACCCTGGAGAAAGCTTTTGACTCAGAGAAGTGGGTCCAGAAATGTGTGGAATGCTCCAATTTGGCTTCTTAGTGGATGTACTAGGGTTTTCAGGAAATTAGAGCTTTGGGGAACAGATTTATTTCATTGTTTAAGGATTGCCTTATAGTTGTTCATTCCTTTGAAATTCAGGTTTTACTGAGATGACAAAATGACTTTTTGATAATCTTAGGAGAATGTGTACTTTCTGAATTAGAAAAAAAATCTAGATTGTAGGATTAATCTTTGAAAAAAGCATCCTGACGTTAGACTTAGTGTACATACCTCCTGCTCAATGAGTGCTCACACGTATTTCACATCTTTTTAAATCTCAGCTGTAAATCCAAGTATTAATCAAATGGTGCTCCATTAAAGATTTTGAACAAATAGTTGATAGTGCATTCACTTTGCTATAAAACCATTTCAAAGGAAACCTTAGATTTTAAAGACTAAGGATCTGAGCTAGCAGATAGGCTTTCTTGCAGAAAATAAACTTACTGGCTTTTGTCGATTCCATTTTCACTCATGTACTATCTCATTATCAAAATAAATATAGCATTATTCATATGCATTTTGGCTCTCAATAAACCATACTTTTTACTGGTGTTTTTCATCATGAACCTTGAGTAGATCAACTTCTTAAACCATTTATTTGCCTAACATCCATAACACAAATATTACAAGGAAGAAAAAAAAAATGGAATGATCTGGGGTAAAAATATATTAGACCCTTTTGCTGTAGACCTTTAAGGTAGTGTCAGCAGAAAGTTTATATTTTTTTTCTGAGTTTGGAATTCATTTTAGCTTTATTTTTATTTTATATTGGGATATAATTGATTTACAATTTTGTGCTACTTTCACATGTACAGCAAAGAGATTCAACTGTACATATGCAGCAAAAAGTTTCTTAATAAATGCTGCATCTTCCAAAATTTTTGTCCCACTAAAAATGCTTAGAACTACAGGAGTCTGGGGTCTTTCTATTTCAAAATTTTGTCATTTGTTTTCTTACAGTGTTTTCAAAGCATTACCTTTATTGTTTCTGCCTGAATTTGATTATGCCAGAATTCTGTAAGGAATTGCCCAGACATGTGAGTGTCTAAGGGCTTCCCTGGTAACTCAGGAGTGTAAAGAATCCACCTGCAGTGCTGGCGACTTGGGTTCGATCCCTGGGTTGGGAAGATCCCTTGGAGAAAGGATAGGCTACCCACTCCAGTATTCTTGCCTAGAGAATTCCATGGACAGAGAAGCCTGGCAGTCTACAGTCCATGGGGTCACAAAGAGTTGGACATGACTGAATGACTTTCACATGAATGTCTAAACTTAAAAGCAAAAGGTGAAAAAAGCATATATGAATATACACAGGCCATATACCAGATATGTATATATTTCACTTTATCTCTGACTAAAGTTGTCATTTTTGTATTAATAAATGGTATTTCTATAAAATTAATTAATTAGCAATCTTAATCCATAGGTGGTATTGTTTTGGTTTAGTTGCTAAATTGTATCTGACTCTTTTGTGACCCTATGGACTGTAGTCTGCCAGGCTCCTCTGTCCATGGGATTCCCCAGTCAAGAATACTGGAGTGGGTTGCCATTTCCTCCTCCAGGGGATCTTCCCAACCAGGGACCAAACTCAGTCTCCTGCATTGGCAGATGGATTCATTACTACTGAGCCACCTGGGAAAGCTCAATCCATAGGTACTATGGGTTTAATCTTTATAAGCCTAGTTTCCTCTTGGAAGTAATGATGTCCGCTTTATTTGTTCTTGTGAGGATTAAATTAATAATGTTTGCGACATAGTTTGTACAATGTCTGGGTTATATTTAACAAGGATTGTCTCCTATTATTGCTTTTGTATTAGAGATAGTACTGTGGTTTTCATAAAACAGACTCCATAATTGAGCATTTAAAACTTCTTCAACTTAAATGGGTAGCTATTAATACTTCTAGTTGCTGACCTGCTGTGTTACCTATTTTTACCCCCTGTGTTGTGACAGTAGATGGGTAGATACAAAATCCCAGCATGGAACTGGTCCTCTTTACCCTTAATCTCTACTTCCAAGCATTGTCACCACAGCTACAGGGAACATGTCAGTGTATGTGTTCAGAACATTCCATTAGGCATCATAGCTAGTGCTTCTCTTCCGACAATGTCATTTTATGTGAACAATCCAAAGTCTAGAGGTGAAATTAGTTGGAGTGCCCATGACTCAGCCTCTTTTTTCCGGGAGTGACTCATTCTGCATTTATAGATCCCTGACTTTGTGCCATACACCACTCTAAGTGCTTGAGATACAAATATGGATTTGCTGGGTCACTGACCCAGAGCAGCCCACAGCCTGGGCAGACAGGATGTGGCATTCATTGTAAACAGTATTGGCTTCCATACAGTCAGTGCTTTAATGTTATACCTGTCTATCAAGGAAAAGTGTGATTAAATACAATAATGTGGGCTGGCTAGACAATTTAATTCTATAATTTAGAACATATATTTCTGACCCTATATTGATGTATTTTAGCGCAGTTATTATCTCCACAATGTTCATTCCTTTTTGTTCTCTTTCAGTGTTAGGTAAGATTTCACTCTTTTGCATATCACATAAAATCTACCCTTTATGAATAAGTTAGTTGTCTGATGCATACCTTCCTTTGATCATCCTGCCAGAAACTCACAATGTGTGTAAAAACAAAAAAACCCATCACCCTCTCCTCTTGCTCAGCAGCCTGATCTGCCTTTAGCCTTCCCTGTTTCTAAGAACGACAACATCTTTATGGGGATCTGTTTGTCTCTAACCCTCAGAATTCTCTTGGCTCTTTTTCTCTGTCACATGCCTTTTCATAGCCAACCAGTTCCTAAGCCCCATAGGTTATTCAGTTCAGTTCAGCTCAGTCGTGTCCGACTCTTTGCGACCCCATGAATTGCAGCATGCCAGGCCTCCCTGTCCATCACCAACTCCTGGAGTTTACCCAAACTCATGTCCATCGAGTTGGTGATGCCATCCAGCCATCTCATCCTCTGTCGTCCCCTTTTCCTCCTGCTCCCAATCCCTCCCAGCATCAGGGTCTTTTCCAATGAGTCAACTCTTCGCATGAGGTGGCCAAAGTATTGGAGTTTCAGCTTTAGCATCAGTCCTTCCAATGAATACCCAAAACTGATCTCCTTTAAGATGGACTGGTTGGATCTCCTTGCAGTTCTTCTCCAACACCACAGTTCAAAAGTATCAATTCTTTGGTGCTCAGCTTTCTTCACAGTCCACCATAAGTTATTATACACTACTTATACACACTTATACACACAATGTTCTTGCCTGGAGAATCCCAGGGATGGGGGATCCTGGTGGGCTGCCATCTATGGGGTCGCACAGCATCGGACACGACTGAAACGACTTAGCAGCAGTAGCAGTATACACACTACCCTGGACTGAACTCAGAATTCATGCGTTGAAGCCCTAAGCCATCAATGTGACTGTTTTTAGGAATAAGGTTTTCAGAATATTCCCCTTCTTGGATCACAGCCTTGCATGGCAAAGGGGCTTGTGTAACTCAATGAAACCGTGAGCCATGCCATGCAGGGCGACCCAAGATGGACAGGTCATAGTGCAGAGTTCTGACAAAATGTGGTCTTCTGGAGGAGGCAGTGGGAACTCACTCCAGTATTCTTGTCTGTTAATGTTAAATAAGGTCACAGAGGTGGCTCCCTAATATGACAGTTGACTATGGGAGAAGAGAATGAGAGGGTAGCTAGCTATAAGCCTCTTACCAAAACCTGGTTGAACTGGTATCTTGATCTCAGACTTCCAGCCTCCGGAGTTTTGAGAAATATATTTCTATTGTTTAAGTCACTCAGCATATGGTATTTTGTTATATAGCCTGAGCAGTCTAAGATGCTTGCGTCTGCAGTAGTTGGAGCCTTCTTCCTTCTTTGCATCAACACTGTCTCTACGCAAACTGACGCTTCATTACCCACCACTTGGACTTCTGAAGGAGATACCTAAATGGTTTACTCTTTAATATCTCTTCATCTTGATCTAGTCTACACAGTGATGTCACTTAAATATTTTAATCATATCATTCTTGAATAGAAAACCTTCAGTGGTTCACTTTAGTGGAAAAAATTGAGTGAGTGAGTGATAGTCACTCAGTCATGTCCAACTCTTTGTGACCCCATGGACTGTAGCCTGCAGAATTCTCCAGGCAAGAATACTGGAGTGGGTTACCATTTCCTTCTCCAAGTGGGCAAAATTAAATATATTTAATTCTCTATTCTCCTCAGATTGTCATTCAAGATCGTTTCTTCCTATACAAACCCAACCTAGACTTTCACCCAATTGTTGCTCTTCTTGTGTATTATACTCCAGCTAGGTGGGGCCCCAGATACCCCTTGGTCTTTGCTTTTTTCATTACTTTTTACTGCTAAGTCCTTTCTCTGAGTCCACTGAGTTGGTCTCATTTCCATTCTGTGTCCACCTATCAAAATCCTTTGCCTCCTTCAAGGCTCAACTCAAATGCACCTCTGAATCCTTATCCTTATATAATAGGATTTCATTTTTCTCCTCCTTTGTTCTCCATTGTCCCATAGCTCTTTGTTGAATTTCTTAGTGACAAAAGGTATGTTCTGCTTTGTATCATTGCCTTTTGTCTTTTGATTTTTCATAACTACCTCTATCCCACTAGATTCTAACTAAGCTTTTAGATGGCAAAGAGCTTTTGATCTTTGAAATAGTAAACAATACTATTTTTTAAACTGTTCTGTATTTTAAAATATAAGGATTGTACTTATTATTAAATAATAAGCACTTAAATATATTTTTAAAAATAGAATCGATTTTTAATTTTAATTTGCATACTGGAGTATTCCCTACATTTGTATGTTTAGTGAAGCTCAAGCAGTAATTTTTCTATGACTCTGGCAGTTATAGTTTCTTTTCATTGAGAGTCTTGTGTAACTTTAAGAAGGGAGAAGTACAGAAAATGTGAAAGGTTTTTCAATTGAGAGTTGACCTTCGTAATCTAATAGCAAAAATATGTCTATTATTTTCAATTTTTGTTCTTTGTGAGATGTAAACAGGAATACTGCTGCCTGATACTGAGTTTATAATTCAACCTGACCATCACAAAATGATGTATAATAGATCGATGTAAGATTATTTCTCATTGGATAAAGAGGGGAAAGAAAGATTTAGCAATTAATTCTCAAGATTATTTTCTGACATGTTCTCTGCCTTTTTGTTGTGGAGAAAGAGACTCAGAGGATGAAGAAGTGGTGCTTTCAATATGCTGATAAGTTAAGCTGCCTAAAAGCAGATGCTGAATCCTATTGAAAAGAATTTCATTTGAGTTATGCTGAGGGCATTGTTTAGCAAAATACTACACAAGAAGTCTTGACCTCTGTGTGTGAAATGGCAGATGTTCACAGTGAGGATTGAGCCTTGGGGCAACATAAATCTTCACTATTCTGTGCCTATTTGCTCGGTAACTGGGTTGAGTGGGGAAATAAAAGGTTCAGAGAATTTTTTACAAAGCAGCTGCTCCAGGCACTGCAAATGGATGTGCTGCCCTTAAGATAAGAAAAGCAAACAAGCAAACAAAATTCCCTAGACAGTGTGAGTTCACCAGGTCAAAAATGAACACCTCTGCTCCCTCAGAACTTTTATATTACACATTTTCAATGCAAATCAGGTAGGTCAAGGATGGGGTTTTTTTCCTTATCTCTGCTAAAAGGGGAATTTTCAACCATTTCTTTACATTTGACAGCGGCATCAGAAAAGTACGACATGAAGCACCTTCATTCATTTAACAATCACTTATTGATATTCTTCTGTGTGCTAAGCCAATGGGTTCAAATACAAAGTTCACATAATTGAAATAGTACTGATATCTTGAACAGAGTTTGTGTGTCACATATGCTACACTGAAAAGAAAATAAAAATTTTTGGAGATGGGGATGGGTTGATGGGACAATGATGGGGGTAGGTCAGAATATCCTCCTAGTCACATTTGTAGTTGTTGTTCAGTTACTCAATCGAGACTGACTCTTTGTGACCCCGTGGACTGCAGCATGCCCGGCTTCCCTGGCCATCACCAACTCCTGGACCTTGCTCAAACTCATGTCCATTGAGTCAATGATGCCATTCAACCATCTTGTCCTTGTCATCTCCTTCTCCCCCTGCCTTCAATCTTTCCTGGCATCAGGGTCTTTTCCAGTGAGTCAGCTCTTTCCATCAGGTGGCCATTATGGATCATATAAAGCAGCCAGTTTCGTGAATTATAAAGCCTGACTTTTGAAAAATTCTACAAGTCTCATTTAGTTTTTACTTTGACAGGATGGGCTTCCCTGGTGGCTCAGCTGGTAAAGAATCTGCCTGCAATGCAGGAGACCTGGGATCTATCCCTGGGTTGGGAAGATCCCCTGGAAAAGGGAATGGCTACCCACTCCAGTATTCTGGCCTGGAGAATTCCATGGACTATATAGTCCATGGGATCACAAAGAGTCGGACACGACTGAGTGACTTTCACTTTTGACAGTATATATTTGAATATATACTCTGTGGGTAAAGAATCTACCTGCAATATGGGAGACACAGGAGATGAAGGCTTAATCCCTGGGTTGGGAAGATCTTCTGGAGGAGGAAATGACAACCCACTCCAGTATTCTTGTCTGGAGAATCCTATAGACAGAGGAGCCTGGTGGGCTATAGTCCAAAGGGTCACAAAGAGTCAGGCATGACTGAGTGACTGAGCATGCACACATATATTTGCAAGTTTATGCAGAACAGATAAAATCCAATCTATTTGAGTCTAAAGATATCAGGATATCAATTTAGTATGCCAAAAACTCTTAGCAAGAAGCAGTTGTGATCAAATGGTAAGTTGAGACTTAAAACTGCACATAAATTAACACGTGGTTCTATGCAGTCTTTCCTTGACTCCAAGCAACTAGGGGAACCAGTTTTTCTTGGGGAATAGTGACATATGGTCACTGTGGTTAACATTATACATGTATAGTAGGCCACTCCTGGTTCTTTGTCTTTCACCCCCTGGTGTTCATGTGTACTGTTTTAGCTACCTCTTGCATGCCCAGAAGTGCACATGAACATGCACACGTATGTGTACATGGACACACAGTCACATATGTTTAGTGTGTTGAACCACTGTCCTTCCCAGTCTCCTAGTATTTTTTCTCTGATTTTAAGAAAATTATTTCTCCCTCTCCTTTTATATCTCTCTCTTTACTAGTTTGTTCTAAAAAATAAAATAAAATAAAATCTCTCCTGATTTTTCTTTTCTTTAAATTTGTGGAACAAAATTGAAACAAAACAAAGTACTATGCTTAACAGAGAGTGTCCCAGACTTTCTCAGTTTATGACATTCTGAGTATGTTGGTAATTTTTTCATGGCACCCCTAGGCTGAAAGAAATACCTCACAGTTTTGTTTAATTAGCATAAAAAGTATTTAGCTATTAACATAGTCACCTTTTGAAAAAATAATGCATATAAATTGAAAGAAAAAAAAAAACCTTTGTGTTTTATACTTAGAAACTCACAGTTACTTAATAGTGGGATATGTGTGCTTGTTGGGTACTGACCAGCCTTCAAACCTAAGAGCCAGATTGGACACTCATCCTCATTTCTTACTCCACATTGGTTTTAATGCAATGTTAGTATTTGCCTTTATACCACAAACACTGTAAAAAACTGAACTTTGGGTGTAGAGTTAGATTATTTATTTGACTTTTTTCTTGTTTCTTGAGGTATGCCTGTATTGCTATGAACTTTCCCCTTAGGACTGCTTTTGGACTGCTTTTACAGTGTCCCACAGGTTTTGGGTTGTTGTGTTTTCATTTTCATTCATTTCTATGCAAATTTTGATTTCTTTTTTGATTTATTCGGTGATTTGTTGGTTATTCAGCAGCGTGTTGTGCAGCCTCCATATGGAAATGAAGAACCCCAGGGTTAGTAGAAGGAAACAAATCTTAAAAATTAGGGCAGAAATAAATGCAAAAGAAACAAAAGAGACCATAGCAAAAATCAACAAAGCCAAAAGCTTGTTCTTTGAAAGGATAAATAAAATTGACAAACCATTAGCCAGACTCATCAAGAAACAATGGGAGAAAAATCAAATCAATAAAATTAGAAATGAAAATGGAGAGATCACAACAGACAACACAGAAATACAAAGGATCATAAGAGACTACTATCAGCAATTATATGCCAATAAAATGGACAACGTGGAAGAAATGGACAATTCTTAAAAAAGTACAACTTTCCAAAACTGGACCAGGAAGAAACAGAAAATCTTAACAGACCCAACACAAGCATGGAAATTGAAACTGTAATCAGAAATCTTCCAGCAAACAAAAGCCTAGGTCCAGATGGCTTCACAGCTGAATTCTACCAAAAATTTAGAGAAGAGCTAATACCTATCCTACTCAAACTCTTCCAGAAAATTGCAGAGGAAGGTAAACTTCCAAACTCATTCTATGAGGCCACCATCACCCTAATACCAAAACCTGACAAAGATGCCACAAAAAAAGAAAACTACAGGCCAATATCACTGATGAACATAGATGCAAAACTCCTTAACAAAATTCTAGCAATCAGAATCCAACAACATATTAAAAAGATCATACACCATTACCAAGTGGGCTTTATCCCAGGGATGCAAGGATTCTTCAATATCCGCAAATCGATCAATGTAATACACCACATTAACAAATTGAAAAATAAAAACCATATGATTATCTCAATAGATGCAGAGAAAGCCTTTGACAAAATTCAACATCGATTTATGATAAAAACTCTCCAGAAAGCAGGAATAGAAGGAACATACCTCAACATAATAAAAGCTATATATGACAAACCCACAGCAAACATACTCAATGGTGAAAAATTGAAAGCATTTCCTTTAAAGTCAGGAACAAGACAAGGGTGCCCACTTTCACCATTACTATTCAACATAGTTTTGGAAGTTTTGGCCACAGCAATCAGAGCAGAAAAAGAAATAAAAGGAATCCAAATTGGAAAAGAAGAAGTAAAACTCTCACTGTTTGCAGATGACATGATCCTCTACATAGAAAACCCTAAAGACTCCACCAGAAAATTACTAGAACTAATCAATGAATATAGTAAAGTTTCAGGATATAAAATCAACACACAGAAATCCCTTGCATTCCTATATACTAATAATGAGAAAATAGAGAAATTAAGGAAATAATTCCATTCACCATTGCAATGAAAAGAATAAAATACTTAGGAATATATCTACCTAAAGAAACTAAAGACCTATATATAGAAAACTATAAAACACTGGTGAAAGAAATCAAAGAGGACACTAATAGATGGAGAAATATACCATGTTCATGGATTGGAAGAATCAATATAGTGAAAATGAGTATACTACCCAAAGCAATTTATAGATTCAATGCAATCCCTATCAAGCTACCAACGATATTCTTCACACAGCTAGAACAAATAATTTCACAGTTTGTATGGAAATACAAAAAACCTAGAATAGCCAAAGCTATCTTGAGAAAGAAGAATGGAACTGGAGGAATCAACCTGCCTGACTTCAGGCTCTACTACAAAGCCACAGTCATCAAGACAGAGTGGTACTGGCACAAAGACAGAAATATAGTTCAATGGAACAAAATAGAAAGCCCAGAGATAAATCCACACACATATGGACACCTTATCTTTGACAAAGGAGGCAAGAATATACAATAGATTAAAGACAATCTCTTTAACAAATGGTGCTGGGAAAACTGGCCAACCACTTGTAAAAGAATGAAACTAGAGCACTTTCTAACACCATACACAAAAATAAACTCAAAATGGATTAAAGATCTCAATGTAAGACCAGAAACTATAAAACTCCTAGAGGAGAACATAGGCAAAACACTCTCTGACATACATCACAGCAGGATCCTCTATGACCCACCTTCCAGAATATTGGAAATAAAAGCAAAAATAAACAAATGGGACCTAATTAAACTTAAAAGCTTCTGCACAACAAAGGAAACTATAAGCAAGGTGAAAAGACAGCCTTCAGAATGGGAGAAAATAATAGCAAATGAAGCAACAGACAAACAACTAATCTCAAAAATATACGAGCAACTCCTACAGCTCAATTCCAGAAAAACAAATGACCCAATCAAAAAATGGGCCAAAGAACTAAATAGACATTTCTCCAAAGAAGACATACAGATGGCTAACAAACACATGAAAAGATGCTCAACATCATTCATTATCAGAGAAATGCAAATCAAAACCACTGTGAGGTACCATTTCATGCCAGTCAGAATGGCTGCGATCCTAAAGTCTACAAGCAATAAATGCTGGAGAGGGTGTGGAGAAAAGGGAACCCTCTTACACTGTTGGTGGGAATGCAAACTAGTACAGCCACTATGGAGAACAGTGTGGAGATTCCTTAAAAAACTGGAAATAGAACTGCCTTATGATCCAGAAATCCCACTGCTAGGCATACACACTGAGGAAACCAGAAGGGAAAGAGACACATGTACCCCAGTGTTCATTGCAGCACTGTTTATAATAGCCAGGACATGGAAGCAACCTAGATGCCCATCAGCAGGTGAGTGGATAAGAAAGCTGTGGTACATATACACAATGGAGTATTACTCAGCCATTAAAAAGAATACATTTGAATCAGTTCTAATGAGGTGGATGAAACTGGAGCCGATTATACAGAGTGAAGTAAGCCAGAAAGAAAAACACCAATACAGTATATTAACGCATATATATGGAATTTAGAAAGATGGTAACAATAACCATGTATACGAGACAGCAAAAGAGACACTGATGTATAGAACAGTCTTTTGGACTCTGTGGGAGAGGGAGAGGGTGGAATGTTTTGGGAGAATGGCATTGAAATATGTATAATATCATATATGAAACGAGTCGCCAGTCCAGGTTCGATGCACGATACTGGATGCTTGGGGCTGGTGCACTGGGACGACCCAGAGGGATGGTATGGGGAGGGAGGAGGGAGGAGGGTTCAGGATGGGGAACACATGTATACCTGTGGCAGATTCATTTTGATATATGGCAAAACCAATACAATATTGTAAAGTTAAATAAAATAAAATTAAAAAAACAAAAACAAAAACTGAACTTTGAAAAGCTATGGCGTCACTGAATGGGAAGAAAAGCTGAGTGCTGAAGAATTGATACTTTTGAACTGTGGTGTTGTAGAAGACTCTTGAGAGTCCGTTGGACAGCAAGGAGCTCAAACCAGTCAATCCTAAAGGAAATCAGTGCTGAATATTCATTGGAAGGACTGATGCTGAAGCTGAAGTTCCAATACTTTGGCCACCTGATGCATAGAGCTGACTCATTTGAAAAGACCCTGATGTGGGAAAGATTGAAGGCAGGAGGGGAAGGGAATGACAGAGGATGAGATGGTTGTACAGCATTACCGATTTGATAGACATTAATTTGAGCAAGCTCCGGGAGTTGGTGATGGACAGGAAAGCCTGGTGTGCTGCAGTCCATGGGGTTGCAAAGAGGCGGAAACAGCGACTGAATTGAACTGAGCGAAGCTGAGTTCCTTTACTGTTCACCTGAAACTATCATAACATTGTTAATTGGCTATACCCCAATATAAAATAACAAGTTTTTTTAAAAAAGAATTTCATTTTCAATCATTTTTTACTAGTATTTCTTTTATATTTTTAAATAAAATTGTATATATTAAAGGTTTACAACATGATTTGATATACATAGTAAAATGATTACTACAGTCAAGCTAATTAAAATATTACCTTGAATATATGAGTATTACTTTAGACTCTTCTTTTCATTAAATAATCATGATTTTAGGTTAATTATCTTTTGGACTTAACCTCTGAGTCTAATAATGAACCATTTCTAACAATACCATGTGGAACATATTCGAACTTCTAACCAATCACAAACACACTTCTAGAACCTAATGATTATTTTTTTTTAATTGGAGATTTATCCAAGGATGCTCCCTGCTGCAAGCCAAGAATCCCACTCTGTCATTGTAAAGTCATTTTTTCTACTAAGTGTTCAAAATGCAGGCTGACTTTTGGAATAAAAGTTGGGTTTGCTTTTGTCCTTGGTTTACTTTCTCGTTCCTTCCACTTGACAACACACTTCTCAGCATGATTTGGTGGCAAGATTTAGGTGTAAGAAAATAATGAGAAGATGGCTAGGTTGCTATTGGAATCGTCTTATTAGACTTTTGTTGCCTTTTAACAGATTGTCGTGTTGTTCAGTTGCTCAGTTGTGTCTAACTCTTTGCAATCCCATGGACTGCAGCAGTCAAACAGATTGTTGATCCTGCACTTTTAATCTGCAAACTGTCTGTGGATGTTAAGTTAGATTAAGGATTGAATGCATCAGTTTTATTATTTTTAGTTAAACATCTTTCAAGATAAGTGGTAGTATTTTCAGTACAGAATTTGTTTAAAAAATATTTATGCTTGAAATTTTAGATTATAAGCATAAGCATTTCTATTTTAATAGAAACTGCTGGAAATAGAATAGGATATAATTTGCACATCTAATACATGTTTTTAAATAAAATCTAGAAGATATATCAGTTTAAAGTTTCATAACTACGTAATGCCCTTGTAAATGGATGTGGATGTATTGTCAGCCAGTAAATTTTGTGTGAGGATTCAAATAACTTCATCTTCTCTTTTTATTAAAGTAAAAGACTAAATCTTTCAATTGATTTAATTTATGGTATGTTATTCTGTTTATCTTTCAGATTTTATTGATCTGATCCAACCTGTCTTGTGACTGCTAGCTGGAATTAAGGTTGGTGATGTGTTTATATATTAAATTCTGAATAAACTGAAATAAAATAGAGGCTTGATGAGCCTTTGTAGAGTTGGGTCAGAGTACTTTTGCAGGTTGTGGTAAGAAATTTGTAACTTGGTAAGAACTGGACACATTCCAGGTTTGCAGACATGTTTTCCTGAACAGTGTTTGTTTTCTTTGTTAGTATTTCTTTGAGTATCAAGTTTTATTTCTTTTACCTGCCTTACTTGCAGAATTTTGATTAAAGAAAAAGATTCAAATTTAAGTCATTCATTTAATAAACATATCAAAAGTATGATTTCTTTGCAACGTGGCTAGTGTTTTAAAGAATGGTCAGCTTTCTGAGTTTGCAGGGAAATACTTTGAAGCCCACAGTTGGGTAGCCACATTTCCTAAGCATGGAAGAGCTGAAAAATTGCTCATTAATTGCATATTTCAGTTAATTAGCGGAGTTTTAAGATGCCATTCTTTTGCTCTGTTTCCTTGTTAATTGGTTTTAGGGGAGACTCAAAACTAGCTTAATGGAGTTTAGAATAATAACAGAGCCTTAGAGGGCACTGACATAAATAGGCTTAGAATTTCATTTATTCCCTCCTCCTTTCTTCTCTAGAACGTGTATTCATAGTTTAAAAAAAAAAAAACTAAACTCTGAATAAAATAACTGCTTTTGTTGCTAATAAAAGAGCAAAATGCCAGATGTTGCTAAACTTTTTGTATAGGTTTTTGGTTAATAATTTAACAGAAAGAAAAACATTGACTTTTCCTTTGTGCTTATATTAATCAGGTATTTAGCCTTCAAATTGCAGTGTCTGGATGGCTCTAGTGGTAAAGAACCCTCCTGCCAACGCAGGAGACATAAGACACTCAGGTTCAGTCCCTGGGTTGGGAAGATCCCCTGGAGGAAGGCATGGCATTCCACTCCAGTATTTTTTCCTAGAGAATCCCAGGGACAGAGGAGCCTGATGGGCTACAGTCCATAGGGTCTCACAGAGTTGGGCACAACTGAAGCAACTTAGCACGCACGGGCAACACATAGCCGGCACACAGTAAATATGTTACCTTTTCTGGCCTCATTTTGACCTCATTCTTCTACCCCCAACACATCTGTCTCACATGCATGTGTACGTGTGTATACACCCACACACACGATTATTATTTTTCCTTTTCATGTACAAATTGTGCTTTCTTATCCTTGAAATCTGGATAGACTGTAGCAAATAAGATATGTTGGAATCATGCCTACTGATAATTGGCAACTAAATAAGGAGAAAAAGGGACATGTGTATAAAAGTGAGAGTTAAATTTGTAACCTGCATTTGTTTCATTTTGTGTTCATATAATTTGGAGTTGAACTTATTGAGGACATTTAGGCTGGTTTCTTTCATATTCACTCCTGAGCATGTTCTATGTAAACTTGCACATGTTTAAACATGGAATGCTTGTAAGACTTTTTGCTACTCTTCTTTCCCTGCTAGCTTCTACTCATTTGCCAGTAAAAAAATAACAGCTAGAATGAGATTTTTGCAAAGTATAAATCTTTTAATCAGGAATATTTTCAATGCACAAGGTTGAATATGAAGTGTTGCTTTTAAATTTTAATTAAAAGTAAATTGTATTTTGTTCTCTTCCTTTTGGATTTTTGTTTGTGGTTGGTATGGTCAACATCACAACTTGAAATCTCATTTCATTTTGGCTACTCTTCAGAAAGGAACAAAAAACTGAAAAGAGACATGTAAAAGGAAAAGAAAAAAATTTTGTTAAATAGAAAAGTAAATAACTATAAGAGTAATACACAAAAACTTTTAAAATCTGATCCTGTATTTATTTTCTGTATGGAGCATTTCTTTTGTGGGAGTGTGAGCATAATTTAAATGTGTTTGGTCTAAGTGTGAAAAGTCAGGATGACTTGCTACTGCTGCTAAGTCACTTCAGTCATGTCCGACTCTGTGTGACCCCATAGACGGCAGCCCACCAGGCTCTCCCGTCCCTGGGATTCTCCAGGCAAGAACATTGGAGTGGGTTGCCATTTCCTTCTCCAATGCATGAAAAGTGAAAAGTGAAAGTGAAGTCGCTCAGTTGTGTCCGACTCTTAGCGACCCCATGGACTGCAGCCCACCGGGCTCCTCCATCCATGGGATTTTCCAGGCAAGAGTACTGGAGTGGGGTGCCATTGCCTTCTCCGCAGGATGACTTACATACTCCAAAATAAATATATTGATTAAAATATACAGTGTTCATAGAAATGGAAGCATATTTAAATCTCTCATATTACAAACTCTTTCCAATTGAATATATTGTATTTTTTTCTCTTTCCAGCTGAGAATGAAAAGATATTTAAATTAAATTTGATAATTAATTATCTAAATTATGTTTTGGAAAACAGCTAGATGTAACAAAGCTTCTGAAGGATACATCAATTCACCAGAAACAGCCAGATTCTCAACACAAACTATAATATATAATGAAAATTATTATTCTTTTCTTAACTAGAGCTAGGTTCTTTTGCTTCAGGATAAAAGAAGTTTCCCTCATAGAAAAGCTTCTTTTTCTATAATATTAATGGAGTAAAATGACTAGTATTGCTAGATAAAAGCAAGTGGATTCTTTACCAACTGAGCTATCAGGGAAGCTCAAAGTTATAAATAGCTGTATTTAAAGTAGAATATCAGAACTGTGCTTATATTTCTGCACAGTAAAGGAAACCATGAACAAAATGAAAAGGCAACCTTCTGGATGGGAGAAAATGTTTACAAATCATATGTCTTGTAAAATGCAAATATCCAAAATATATATGCTGCTGCTAAGTCACTTCAGTCTTGTCCAACTCTGTGCGACCCCATAGACGGCAGCCCACCCGGCTCCCCCGTCCCTGGGATTCTCCAGGCAAGAACACTGGAGCGGGGTGCCATTGCCTTCTCCAAAATATATATGAAACACATATAAATCAATAGCAAAAAACAAACACTCTGATTTAAAACTAGGAAGAGGATATAATAGACATTTTTCCAAAGCAGACATACAGATGACCAGCAGGTATATGAAAAGATGCTCAGCGTCACTAATCATCAGTTCAGTTCATCGCATTCACTCAGTTGTGTCCTACTCTTTGTGACCTCATGAAATGCAGCACGCCAGGCGTCCCTGTCCATCACCAACTCCCGGAGTCCACCCAAACCCATGTCCATTGAGTCGGATGCCATCCAACCATCTCATCCTCTGTTGTCCCCCTCTCCTCCTGCCCCCAATCCCTGCCAGCATCAGAGTCTTTTCCAGTGAATCAGCTCTTCACATCAGGTGGCCAAATTATTGGAGTTTCAGCTTCAACATCAGTCCTTCCAATGAACTTCAGGACTGACTTCCTTTAGGATGGACTGGTTAGATCTCCTTGCAGTCCAAGGGACTCTCAAGAGTCTTCTCCAACACCACAGTTCAAAAGCCTCAATTCTTTGGTGCTCAGCTTTCTTTATAGTCCAACTCTCACATCCATATATGACCACTGGAAAAACCATAGCCTTGACTAGACGGACCTTTGTTGGCAAAGTAATGTCTCTGCTTTTTAATATGCTCTCTAGGTTGGTCATAACTTTCCTTCCAAGGAGTAAGTGTCTTTTAATTTCATTGCTGCAATCACCATCTGCAGTGATTTTGGAGTCCCAAAAAATAAAGTCAGCCACTGTTTTCACCGTTTCCCCATCTATCTGCCATGAAGTGATGGGACTGGATGCCATGATCTTAGTTTTCTGAATGTTGAGCTTTAAGCCCACTTTTTCACTCTCCTCTTTCACTTTCATCAAGAAGCTCTTTAGTTCTTTACTTTCTGCCATAAGGGTGATGTCATCTGCATATCTGAGGTTATTGATATTTCTCCCAGCAGTCTTGATTCCAGCTTGTGCTTCGTCCAGCCCAGTGTTTCTCATGATGTACTCTGCATAGAAGTTAAATAAGCAGGGTGACAATATACAGCCTTGACGTACTCCTTTTCCTATTTGGAACCAGTCTGTTGTTCCATATCCAGTTTTAACTGTTGCTTCCTGACCTGCATACAGGTTTCTCAAGAGGCAGGTCAGGTGGTCTGGTATTCCCATCTCTTTCAGAATTTTCTACAGTTTATTGTGATCCACACAATCAAAGGCTTTGGCTTAGTCAATAAAGCAGAAATAGATGTTTTTCTGGAACTCTCTTGCTTTTTCGATGATCCATTGGATGTTTGCAATTTGATCGCTGGTTCCTCTGCCTTTGCTAAAACCAGCTTGAACATCTGGAAGTTCATGCTTCACGTAGCCTGGCTTGGAGAATTTTAAGCATTACTTTACTAGCATGTGAGATGAGTGCAATTGTGCAGTAGTTTGAGCATTCTTTGGCATTGCCTTTCTTTGGGATTGGAATGAAAACTGACCTTTTCCCGTCCTGTGGCCACTGCTGAGTTTTCCATATTTGCTGGCATATTGAGTGCAGCACTTTCACAGCGTCATCACCATCAGGAAAATGCAAATCAAAACCACAGTGAAATATCACTTCGTACTTGCTAAAATGGTTATTATCAAAAAGACAAGTAATAACTGTTGGAGAGGAGGTGGAGCAAAGCGAATCCTTGTGCACTGTTGGTGGGAATGTAAATTTGTGCAGCTACTATGGAAAGCAGCATGGAGGTTCCTCAAAAATTTAAAATAGAGTTGTCATATCATCTAGCAATTCCATTTCTGACTATTTATTTGAGGAAAGTGAAAACACTAATTTGAAAAAAAATATGCACACCCATGTTTATCGCAGCCTTATTTACAATAGCCAAGATATGGAAACAGCCTAAATGTCCATCAGTGGATAAATGGATAAAGGAGATATAGACGAGAGTCAAAATTCATAGTCTTCCAGTTATAAAATAATTTGTAGGATGTAATGTACAGCATGGAGACTATTGTTAATAATACTATATTGCACATTTGAAAGTTGCTAAAAGACTAGATCTTAAAAATTCTTACACTGAAAAAATTATGTAACTGTATATGGTGATGAATGTTAACTAGTCTTATTGTGGTGAACATTTCACAATATATACAAATATCAAATCATGTTGTACACCTGAAACTAATATAATGTTGTATGTCAATTATACCTCAATAAAAAATTTTAAATGTCCATAAAGTATTTCATCAACTCTAAGATACACATTTTTACATTAAACTATGTAAAATAAAAAAACTACCATAGTTAAATTGGCAATTTTTTTTTCTTTCTAGGTGTCAACAAAGTGTGTCTTACAGTGGGTTGTATCTTAGATTCTATGAAATATAGTATTACTGAATTTAGATTGAAAAACATTAAATTTCAAGTTATTACAAAGGAGAATCAGAGTAAAGTTTGAAAATTATAAAGTCAAGCTTGATACTGATTCTTAAAAACACTTTACACCACATTTTTTACCATTTAAAACAAGGTGAGTTCATTTTTTAAATTTGTTTTCTTTTTTATTATACCGCGACCAGTATTTTGGTGTATTACCCTCCAGATTTTGACTTATTTTCACAAAATTGAAGTTAAACTTTGTATCCAGTTACTCCTGATTTCTTGAAAATGCAGTTTTAATGACTGTGTAATATTTTATCCTATTCCATAATTCTTTTTACCATTTACTCATTGTTGAGTATTCAGATTATTTTCAATATCTCATTATTTCTGCCCAGCCCTGGATCTCTCCTCTTATTCTAGTTTATCCCTCTGACTTGAATTCTTATGCCTTGTAGAAAAGTTGTCTGACTTTATTATTTTATCTTTAAAGCTAGAATAAAAATAACTTAGACTTCATTTAAGGATTAAATGAGATAACGCATACTTATGGACCTTAAATAGGGATGATTTCAAGTCATTTTTAAATTCTCTATCAAAGTTCTTTTCTTTTCATAGTTTTTACTTGAGTAATACCTTCTGGTATTTCTCTCAAGATGGAATAAAACCAATAAAGATCATTAAATTATTGCGTAAAATAAAATATAAAATAGAAGAGGCCAGAATATAAATATTTTGTTTTTGAACTGATCAAAAAGTAATTTCTATATTCTCTACTGAGTGGTATTATCTCTTTTATTAAAGATACTGTTAACCAACTAAGCACCATATTTTACAATTAAGCAGACTTTCACTTAAAAAAAACCAGTGTATAAAATGCTAATATTTTCAGGATACCCTTGTGTCTTACTAGTAAGCTGCAGTGGTTTGCTTTCCAGAGTCCAGACAAACAAGCCTTTGACCAGCTACATAGTCAGCCACTGTGTAGTGGCTTTTATCTTAGTCTGTTTACCTTCTAACTTGCTTCATGATGGTTCACACGTCTCTTATAGCATTCACCCTTGTTTCTTTATATTATATGTTATGATTATTTCCAGATATGTCTTATCTTCCCTAGCAACTCAGAATCTGGGGTCTTCTCTCTGTGCCTTCTGTTCTGGTAGGGCCTTGTAGGAGTGGACGTCCTGAAAATGCTTATTGAACGAATTGTAAAGTATAGAAGCAAAAATTAACAGTTTTATTACATATTTGTAAGCTACATATATGTGTATGTGTATGTGTGTAGTTGTTATTTAGTTGCCAAGTTGTGTCCGATTCCTTTGCAACCCTGTGAACTGTAGTTCACCAGGCTTCTCTGTCCATAGGATTTCCCAGGCAAGAATACTGAAGTGGGTTGCCATTTCCTTCTCCAGGGGGTCTTCCCAACTCAGAGATGGAACTGGCATCTCCTTCATTGGCAGGTGGATTCCTTACCACTTATATCCTTCCTTATATAAATGGGCAGGGAAACCCATTTATATATTCATATGTGTGTAGATATTGGAGAAGGAAATGGCAACCCAATCCAGTGTTCTTTCCTGGAGAATCCTAGGGACAGGGGAGCCTGGTGGGCTGCCATCTCTGGGGTCACACAGAATCGGACACGACTGAAGCGACTTAGCAGCAGCAGATGTGTTATAATAATTATTACCTACTGTATTCTTTCTCTTGGTGATAGGGAGTTGAGCAAAAAAGCAAGGACTTTAAACACATCACACAAAAGATATTTGAAGCAGAAATAATTACTTGGTTCAATTTGGGGAATTTTTAAAAAGTAAAGGTATGGGAAGGGTGATTGCTTTGTCTTTCTACTTTATTCCTACATTGAGCATAATATAATATACTTACGGATGAAAACATATTTGGAATTCTAGTTATTATATTGATATGTGATAAAGTGAATTTGAAGTTCTGGAAAGATTTGTAGAATGCCTAATTATTTCTTTACCTTTTTAAGGAGAGATACAAAGCTGATAGACTGGAAGGGCCAGTTAGTCGTTGGAGAATTTGCTTTCTTTTGTGCAGCTTTCTGAAATCTGAAGCATCATAAGTACTTATTTTCTCCTTTTTTATTAAAAGTAATCCTTTCCTGTTACAAACGTGACAATCAACAAATAAGCTTCATGACATGATTTGGAATGGGAGAGGTAGGGAGGAGGGGGGCTGGGGGTGAGAGGTAAACTTGCTGTCAACCTTTCAATCTCCTCATGTGAGCCAGTGAAATACCTCAGGAATATATTTTTCCAGAATTGTTCTTTTGTTTTTTGACAGAGTCTTAACATACCGAGGAAATAGGCTTATTGATGCCCCAGAGGACAAATAGGAAAACACAACCCATTGGAAATATATTAAATAACAAATAACAGATATTTTTTTCCCACATGAGAAAAACAATATTCTAGCTGATTCTTTTTGTCTTAGCTAAATATGAAAAGTGAAAGTGAAGTCACTCAGTAGTGTCCGACTCTTTGCGACCCCATAGACTATAGCCTACAAGGCTCCTCTGTCCATGGGATTTTCCAGGCAATAGTACTGGAGTGGATTGCCATTTCCTTCTCCAGGGGATCTTCCCAACCCAGGGCTCAAACCTGGATCTCCCGCATTGTAGACAGACGCTTTACCGTCTGAGCCACCAGGGAAGTAATGACTATAACAGACAACCCCTTGGATATGTTTTTATACAAACCTCATACTTAGGAAATCAATCCTGTGGATTTAAGTCATGGGCCAGCTGATTTTTATTCTTTCCTGAATTCATCTGAATGAATGCCATTCCAAAAAATGGTACAGCTGATCTTTTTGCAGACCATTTATTTCTTTAAAGAATATCATGACTTTATTTGGGCCTATCTTATTAAGGCAGTTTGGAGAATTTAAAAACATAAGAAGTACATTTGTAAGAAGGAGTCCATTCATTTAGAAATCTTTTATTTCTTTTATGGCCTACTTGTTGCAAAGTAAGAACTTTATATTATTAAAAACGGATATGCTTTTTTGTTCCTCAACTTCTATAAATCTACATGAGACTTACTAAATTTCATCAGTTATTCATCCAAGGATAGAAAAATCATCATAGCAGAAAAAGGGATATACATATAATAGAAAAAGGGATAATACATATACATTAGATAGATACATGGATATGCATGCTAATGTTGGACGGTTTTGCCAATGAACAGCACAAGGGCTTTGCTTTTGGGCATACTTTATAGGCCATTACTGTTAAAGCAGATAAAATTGTCTGCCTTTTCTGAGCTTATTCTGTCTAATTATTTAGCAATGTAAAAATGCTAGTTGGAAAATCATTTTGTGCTAATAAACCAAAGTAGATTTGGTTTCAGTCCATATTATTCAATATCTTGTGACCATCAACTTATGTTGCTTTAGAGACTTTGTTGACTTTTCTTTCTACTATTTAAATTTATTTAAAATAGGTTTGAAGAGCTGAATAAAAAAAAATCCTTACTATATTATACACATACATCTGTCTATACTTGAATATCTACCCTCTCTCTCTTTTTCTCTCCTTTTTGCCCTCTCTTCTTTCTGTCTTCCAATAAAAGTTGTATATTTGTTGAATAAAGTTTATAACTCAAATATAGAGAAAGCTAACTTTTAGAATAAATAGATATTTGAAACTTTAAGTACTATCATCTTCATTTTATGAATAGAGATAGTCACTAAATCAGACACAATTTTTATAATAGACTCTTCCTCTGTGAAATGTTTTTTTTGTTGTTGTTGTTTTTAGAAGCTAAGTCATGTCCGACTCTTTTGCGACCCCATGGACTGTAGCGCGTCAGGCTCCTCTGTCTATAGGATTTCCCAGGCAATCCCCTGGAGAAGTGGGTTGCCATTTCCTTCTCCAGGGGATCTTCCTGACCCAGGGATTGGACCCACATCTCCTACATTGCAGGCAGATTCTTTGCTGCTGAACCACCAGGGGGGCAGAAAAATTCCTCTGTGAAATGTAATATTAATAGTTCTTAATCAGTCTTCTGGAGGGATAAAAATAAGTAGAAAACTACATATTTACCCAAATGTAATTATTTGCTTATGGTATATGTGTGTGTATACTATTCAGTAGTGCCTTTATTTATAAGATATTCATATTCAGAAAGATAAATGAGAGTGAACTTGATATCTTTTGCCTGAAAATATTTTACATATAGAGTGGAAAAACTTTTTCAGCCTTGTCCTTAAATTTATTGTCACGTGTTAGTGCCTTGCCAAAAGTAGCTCTCTAGGTACAAGAGGAAAGTTTTATAATGAATTAGTCCACTTAAAACAAAAAACCTATACTGGCATCTTTAAAGGGTCCTTAGGCAGCCATAATGAATTATCAGTTCCATAAAGGAGATTAAATTAGACAAAAGGAATAGAAACCATGTATGCGTCCATGGAGGGAAGGGGGGAGCTCATTTCTGAAATCATTAGGGGAAGTAACATAAGAATTCCCTTCTCTAATTGTGATTTGTTCTTTTTATTTCTAAGTTTTTTTCATTGTTTAAGAATTTTAGATAAGTTTGGAAATATGGAAAAAGTAGGTCACTGAGTAAGATGTTTAACTTGGTTGGCAACTTTATAGTCCCAACACTTTAAATTTCATCTCTTTTAGGGACTCAGAGATCTAACAGGCCATCTGGCATTAATATCACATAATAATATTTGCCTTTTGGGGTTCTCTAACTCTTTTAACTATTTGGAAATGAAGATGTAAATCTCTTCTATTAGTAGTACATTTGAGGCATGTACAAGCCATGTAGCCTAAGTGAAATGAGTTTGAGAAATTGTACTTATATATTCAGCCTAGGCGGAGAAGCAATGGCAACCCACTCCAGTACTCTTGCCTGGAAAATCCCATGGACGGAGGAGCCTGGTGGGCTGCAGTCCATGGGGGTCACTAAGAGTCGGGCACAACTGAGCGACTTCACTTTCACTTTTCACTTTCATGCATTGGAGAAGGAAATGGCAACCCACTCCAGTATTCTTGCCTGGAGAATCCCAGGGACAGAGGAGCCTAGTGGGCTGCCGTCTATGGGGTCGCACAGAGTCGGACACAACTGAAGCAACTTAGCAGCAGCAGCAGCATTCAGCCTAGGATATCATATAGATGTTCCAGTGGAAAGTCATCAGCTTTTCTTCTATTTCCTACAGGTATTTCCTAACATAAAAAAAAAAAAAAAAAATCCATGTTACTTAATAATTACTGAAGTTACTTTAAAACATCTCTTAAATAATCATCCATCAACTATAAATATACCACCGCCACCCTCCTCACTGAGGAGTTACCTAAAGAACTAATATTTCACTCTTTCAAACATAATTCTACTCATCTGACATACCTGGAATTGCTCTTTTTCTTTTGTTTTTCTTTTATGTTATAGGGGCTGAATTTTATTAATTTTCTGATTTTTTAGAAATCAGAAATTTGTTAATGTTCTGATTTTTTAGAAGTTAGAAATTGGTTAATTTTCTGATTTTCCCATGTCTGGGCAGTTTTTATAAACTTTCTTGTTGGTTACTACTAAGGTTCTCAGTGGCTTCCCTGGTGGCTCGGTGGTAAAGAATCTGCCTGCAGTGCAGGAGACGGGAAGGAGATGCGGGTTTGATCCCTGGATTGGGAAGATCCCCTGGAGGAGGAAATGGCAACCCACTCCAGTATTCTTGCCAGGAAAATCCAGTGAGACAGAAGAGGCTGGCAGGCTACAGTCCATCGGGTCGCAAAGAGTTGAATATGACTAAAGCGACCAACACACACACACACACACACACACACACACACACACACACAGGTGGGGCTTAGTTGCAGAAGAACAAAGAGACCAACTGGAAAAAGTTGTTTTAACTTTGTGTTTAGAAAATATAAAAAGCTCTTTACCTTTACGTGAATATAATATTTCTCTGTGTAGTTATTCTTTGTGCACAAAAGAGCAGGAAAAAAAAGCTCATGATGGATTAGATTCCTGCTCATAGTTTAAAAAAAAATGGATATACATAAAAGTAGTTCAACAAATACTTTTTGA
The DNA here is from genome assembly GCF_002263795.3 of Bos taurus. NCBI lineage: Eukaryota > Metazoa > Chordata > Mammalia > Artiodactyla > Bovidae > Bos > Bos taurus. The sequence continues at coordinate 97,352,145 of NC_037329.1, forward strand.
AAGAGAAAAATTGGAAGGTTGAGACAGAAGGGGAGATGGAAAGGCAGAATCTTGGTCCAAAGTAAACTTGTCTTGCAACCATTTACCTCAAAAAACTTTCTGAAAGAAAAAATAAATAATGAACTGGTAAAAAATATCTCTGATCTAAGCATGACATAGTAGTGGCGAAGATACTATGTTTAATCCGAAGAGAAACCATTTACCTCAAAAAACTTTCTGAAAGAAAAAACAAATCAAATCACATTTCAAACACTTTTATGTCTCCCCCTGGCATTTTGCCGTACACTGTGATGACAAAACATTGCATTTCTGAGTTTCCTACACTGCTTTGTTGAACAACAAAGTAATTGACTTGCATCTTCTTTATATTTACCAAAGGAACCAAAAATGGTTCCTTTGCTCTCCAGTAGCTTGTTGTCTAAGCGTGTCGTCTAAATTAAGGGAAGGGAAAAAATGAATACACATAAATAGCAGCTAATACATGGCAATGCAATCAAATACTAAGTACAGATATAACTTTCTAGAGAGATCCAGAAAAGATGTACTTCATTGTGATTCACAAGGACCTTATAAGAAAAGGAAGTTCAGCTGGGTTTAAAGGTGAACAATTTAAATAGATACAGTGGAATGTGAGAGCTAGAAAAAGAAGGGCTTATCCTAAAAGGGGTCTACAGAAGCCAAGCCAAGGCACAGAGAAGGGGCTAGGACTAGAAGGTTAGACCTGGAACAGAGGTTGCAAGACAAGTTTACTTTGGACCAAGATTCTGCCTCTTCCATCTCCCCTTCTGTCTCAACCTTCCAATTTTTCTCTTTCAAAAAGTATTTGTTGAACTACTTTTATGTATATCTTTTTTTTTAAACTATGAGCAGGAATCTAATCCACCATGAGATTTTTTTTCCTGCTCTTTTTGTGCACAAAGAATAATTACACAGAGAAATATTAATATGAGGGTCTGTTCCAAAAGCTTCTGTTAGTAAAATTATGTTTTATGTTATATTTTTTAGAAGAAAAAATAAACACCAATATCTTGACACATGGGAGCCAAATGTTCCAACTGACATTCATGCTGTCTGGATTTGTTTTATTTTGGAATGAATATTACCAAGCTTGTTTGCAGTTAAAGGTAAATGAAAGAGTAAAATTAAATATTTTATCTCTTTAATAAATTTCACTTGGGAAATTTGGAATTTCACCATTTGAATTATTTGTTAAATTATCTGAAAGGCCTCCACTCCAGGGAGAAGGGTTAATTGGAATTGAAATTGTTGGGGAAATATAATTAAAAACAAAAACCTCTCCCAACCTAGAAATTCTTTCCACAAAGTTAGTAGACAAAGAAAACACTCCTGTTAATGAATAAGCATTAAATTAGAATGTGATGAACATCCAGAGGCAATCCACTAAGAGAATGCAAAGACCAGAAGACATTTCAACCTTCTAAATAGCTGAGCAAATACAACCTGTCATATAGAACCTTTCAAGATAAATAATAACTAGTCCTCTAGTAAGAGGACTGAATTTACTTGGCAATTGGGATGACCATCTGTGTTAGCTAATTGATTTTCTTCTGTGGAGAGAGAGGTTTCTAGTACCTTTATAAGGGGAAGTAGTTTTACAACTTGGAGCAAGATTGCTTTTGCTATTGCTATTGCTATTGCTAAGTCACTTCAGTCGTGTCCGACTCTGTGTGACCCCATAGACGGCAGCCCACCAGGCTCCCCCGTCCCTGGGATTCTCCAGGCAAGAACACTGGAGTGGGTTGCCATTTCCTTCTCCTTTGCATGAAAGTGAAAAGTGAAAGGGAAGTCGCTCAGTCCTATCTAACTCTTCGTGACCCCGTGGACTGCAGCCTACCAGGCTCCTCAGTCCATGGGATTTTCCAGGCAAGAGTACTGGAGTGGGCTGCCATCGCCTTCTCCTGGAGCAAGAAGCCAACCTAAATTAGGCTCTAATACTCTCCAGCAAGGGAGATAGGGGAGCTATTACCCCTTGAGGCTTGCATTTCAAAAAGATGTCTCCCAGGTCTTTGAAAAAACATTTCTGAATGGGAGCGTGGCCTGAGACTTAATTAGCCCATTATGAAGATTTACATGTGTTTGAAAAGGATAATGGAAGAAATTGTAAAAGAAAAATGAAAGGGGAAAGTCTCTAAGCTTATTTTCAACAGGGAGAGTTAAGCCCCTTATTTTTAACTTGTATTTGCCCTTACAATGAATGCGGCTTCCCCAGTGTCTCAGATGGTAAAGAATCTTCCTGCCATGCAGGAGACCCAGTTTGATCCCTGGGTAGGGAAAATCCCCTGGAGTAGGAAATGGCTAGCCCCTCCACTATTCTTGGCTGGAAAATTCCATAAACAGATGAGCCTGGCGGGCTACAATCCATGGGGTTGCAGAGTCAGACACGACTGAGCGACTAATGCTTTCACTTTATAATTAAAATATTGTTTCTTAAGAAAAGTATTTAGGGGATGGTTTTAGTTCTTCAAATATACTGCTGTGGTTTAGTCACTAAGTCATGTCCAGCTCTTGCAACCCCATGGACTGTAGGCCTCCATGCTCCTCTGTCCATGGAATTTCCCAGGCAAAAATACTGGAGTGGGTTGCCATTGCCTTCTCCAGGGGATCTTCCTGACCCAGGGATTGAACCAGAGTCTCCTGTGTCTCCTGCATTTGGCAGGTGGATTCTTCACCTACTGAGCCACCAGGGAAGCCTGGTGTGCTGCAGTCCAAGGGGTCTCAGAGTCGGACATGACTGTGCAACTGAACTGAACTGATACTCTAAACTAAAGAAAAAATAGAATTCAAAGTAGAAAGATTTTACAGTCATTCCTCTTTCCTTGCACTCTGTAGTAGCCTGGTTGCTGGGTAGATGAGTGGGATAGGACTGCCCAGATTTAGCTTTTATAAAGGAAGGTGGGCCTCTGCAGAGAGCAGGATGGACAATTAAAAAAAAAAAAGCATAAACTACTCTTTTAAGTGTGTTTGAGATCAGCCATTCACAGCTTTCTGGTGCATTTAACTTTAACTCCCCTCATCTAAAGGACCTCTGGTGCTCATTCAAATGCTAATATTTGGCCATCTGCTTTTTAATTTTTTTTTTCCAAGCAAGACAGGCTGGAGGTCATGTGACCCTAATTATAGCAATTATGAGCTTTCTGGGAGCAATCATTCAGGTTGCACCCAGAGTGAGCATCTGCTGATGATAAATGGATCAGGAGATTACTAAGGCCAGGCTTTCCTATAAGACATCCAGTGATTCATTTCTTAATATGAATAAGTATACAGAGCTAAAACCCATATGCTGTAATAAGAGGGTACTTTTTCCAAAGGGTTACTTTTTTCTTACAATTTATCTTTAAATTTAGTGAGAACAGTTTAAAATGCATACTTTTGTGTGTGTGAACATAATTAGCATTCTAAAGAAGGACATGGAGAAAACTCTAATAATGACTAATAATGAAGCATCAGCCTTCACCTACACGAATTTTATTTCTCTGTACGAAGAGAAAAGAATGTTGCCAGGGCTTAGTAATCTTTCCAGTTGAAGTTTTATTCTATATTATTTATTTTACTTGTAATTATAAGGGTGTGTATTTAAGGGAAAATTCTTTAGACAACCCAAGACCTTCTGAGAGTTATTCTTTAACAAGGCAAAATATTTTCCCTTTTATAAGGCCCTTTACTTCTTGAGAAATTATAGTTTCACAGGATAGTTTTCAGCAGTATCGTTTACCTTGCTCCCTTTTCAGACTCACAGTTTTAAATGTCATTGGGTTTATTTTGAACCTGACCCATATCACACAGAAACATTTGAACACAACTGCTCTTGCTGACTGCATGTTGGAATATGTGGCAGTATCTTGTCCATGCTGTCTGGATGCAATCATGTTGATTAATGTCAGTGAGATGAAAGAGAATGCACGGCACCTTCTTTTGAAAATCGCTCATTATGCCAACCTGCCTCCAAAGTCGAGTTCAGAGCTTTTTATAATTTTCTATTTTAATATTGAGTCAGGCTAACCTTATTTCTAGCGTGTGTAAAGGGACACTTAGTAAATTATTGATTCTTTAAACAAATGCTGTTGGGAGCACAACAGTGTGCCAGGAAGTGTGCTGGAAGGGAGCATGGCCGACATAGTCTTGCCCTTTCTTTCTGAGGCGGTAACTTGAACAACCTTTGGAGTGAATCTATGTGCTAACAGCACGTTTGTGTGATGTACCTAAACATAACGTGCAGTTTGCTAAATGATTTATTAGGGATTTTAGAATCAGCATCAACCGATGGCTTTTAAAAGCCTTTTCTGTGGCAGCATCTCTCAAGTGCCCTCCTCTTTTTATCATTAGTAGGAAACCACATAATTTATTCTTCAGAAATAAAGGATGTCTGATTGGATCATAACCTTTTCCTCCCACCTTCATCTGTCTGTCTTTATGCTTCTTCCTTGTTTCTTGTAAATTCTTTAATATTCTTAAAAAAAAAAAACCTGCTTTAGCTGTAATGATGGATATTTCTTTTCTAACTTCTTAGAGAAAGAACAGGAAAGAGTTTGGCATGTTAGAACTCTGTCAGCTGGAACTCTGCCTTTTGTAATGATAACGTGAAAAGTACATTTATGATCCACTTTTGGGATCAATAGTTTAAGCTTCATGTATTCCATTCTATAGTATATATTAAAGGAGAAGCTTCACATGCTGAATTCAGTAATTGTTGTTTTCATAAGTACTGGCATCCCATGATATTATTATTTTTAATAAATGATAGATTATTTGATAATGCAGTTCAGTTCTGCTTTACAAGACTTCATAAAGTCATAAATCATATATAAAAATCATTTGACAGACCATATGTTTAGAGTTGGAGTTCAGAAAATGTTATCTTCATTGATATAATTCAAATGAGGAGATTTTGTTGTGCTCATCTTTAGAGAAACAACAAAATGGTGGTGAGCTGCTTCTTACGCTGGATATAAAACCAGACTGCTCATTTCAGCATCATTTCTACAGTGCTCTGGTACAAAGGAAGGGGTTTCTTTGTGTTTCACCAGCTGGATCTCACCTGTGATAGGAGAGAACATAATAAGAAAACAGAGTAACTTAGACATCAAGAGCTAATCAGAGCAGAAAGGTGTGGCTATGCACTTCTGAATCAAGGCAGATACCATAGCATTATGCATATGCCCAGGGTAAAATGATGGATTTTGGCATAAGACAGTATTTTGAGCTCCAAAAATAGGAAAAAAGAGTGAACTAGAAATTGATACACGTGACTGTGCATGCTATGTGTGCTAAATCCCTTTAGTTGTGTTCACCTCTTCTCAACCCATTAGACTCTAGCGCACCAGGCTTCTCCGTCCATGGGATTATCCAGGCAAGAATACTGGAGTGGGTTGCCATGCCCTCCTCCAGGGAATCTTTCCAATCTAGGGTTCGAACCAGTGTCTCTAAGGTCTTCTGCATTGGCAGGTGGGTCCTTTACCACTAGTGCCACCCAGGAAGTACAGGAGACTATAAATGATACAAAATCATGTCACTGAAGTAGGTTGATGAATCTTAAATCTCAGATGGAAGAAAATATTGCCCGCCAATTTATGTGGTATTTCAAGAAATGTTTGTGGCAAATACTTTTCAAAATAACTTGAAATTGTTATGACTATCATCAGTATTTTATGACTTGGAGTGACTGATTGGGGGTTTAGATCAATAGATAAAATAAGTTTCAAAATTATTAGTATGTGCAAGAGGGTTACAGCTGTAGGTCTTACCCAGAGAGAGTGTTATGGCCTGTGACTTCAATCCAAGAAACTGACATTAGTAGAGTCATTAGAGTCTTTTAAAAAGTTCTTTTGTGGAAGCTTTTTTTTTTTTTTGTCTTTTTACCTTTGGTCATATCTTAAAATTTCCTCATTTGGAGAAAATAATGGTTGATGCTACCTTCTCAGAAATAAAATATTCAAACATATTGTGACTTATGGACAGAAAGTACAGATCAATAGACCAATGAGGCATCAGCTTAGTGTAGCCCATAATTCTGGGCAATGAAACAAAAGTAGTCATGACTCTAATGAATTTACAGTTGTCTTTTCTTGTTTATCTATGACTACCTGAATCTGGTCTTTAGATATGACATATTAAGTGCTTCTGCACAGTCTGGTAAGGCACAAATTAAATTCTGATGTTTGTATTCACCTTAAATCAGCTAATACCCATAAGTATTTCTGAGCCTCATCTCTTGTACCTCCTCTTTCTTTATTCTCCATTTCTGCTATAGGGATGCATGCTTAGTCATCATTTTCTCTGGGGAGTCTTTGCTCCACTGGGCTAGATGTCTTGGCTCTGCATGCCATTAACTCTTCAAATCTCATCTGTTGTGGCATTTAGGTTTATTTCCATTGCTTAATCAACTTTTGTTTTTCTTATTGGTTAGATTCTAAGTTCTTCGAGGCAGAGACCATATATGCCTTAACATTTTTTTCTTTCTGGAAGCTTGTACCCTGCCCGATACAATTTCCTGGTGGCTTAGCCGGTAAAGCGTCTGCTTACAATGCAGGATACCCGGGTTCGATCCCTGGGTTGGGAAGATCCCTTGGAGAAGAAAATGGCAATCCACTCCAGTACTCTTCCCTGGAAAATCCCATGGACGGAGGAATCTGGTAGGCTGCAGTCCTTGGGGTCGCAAAGAGTCGATCACGACTGAGCGGCTAAACGTTCACTTTAAATTTTAGTTACCCTCTGCTGCTAAGTCGCTTCAGTTGTGTCCGACTCTGTGCAATCCCATAGACAGCAGCCCACTAGGCTCCCCTGTCCCTGGGATTCTCCAGGCAAGAACACTGGAGTGGGTTGCCATTTCCTTCTCCAATGCATGAAAGTGAAAAGTGAAAGTGAAGTCGCTCAGTCGTGTCCGACTCTTAGCGACCCAGTGGACTGCAGCCTACCAGGCTCCTCCGTCCATGGGATTTTCCAGGCAAGAGTACTGGAGTGGGTTGCCATTGCCTTCTCCCAGTGTCACTTTAATTGCTATTGTTGGGTTGTTGTTGTTATTGCTCGTGCCTTGCGTTCCCCTCTCTATTGCTGTTGTGAGCATCTCTATTCATACCATCCTGTCTGGGCTGCCATCAGTCTGGGCTTTCTTCATGTTTAAGGCTGAACGTACCTGGTAGATCCCCCACTCTCTCGCCTCTTGACCTGCAGAAGTCCCTTCTTGTTCCCCATTGGAAGCCCCTATAATACTTAACAGTCAATGAAACCACAATATATTTGTCCTTAAGGAGCTTGATAAATAAAAAGAAATCTCTTCAAACTGCATAGGAACAATCAGCAGACCTGTTCAGCTCCATTGGGTTTTTATTTATTTATTTTTTCCTTTATCAGGTGGTCTGAATGGACGATGGAAGTGCCCTAGATTTCCAGATTTGTCTTCTACAAATTCAGTGTTAAGCAGTTAGAGCTTTTCGTATTTTTAAGCATAACTTTTATAAAACTCTATTTTGAAAAGCTATGACTAACTATGGATATACATAAAAAGAAAGTTAACGGAAATAAAGTCTCCTTCATATCTGTTTTTAAGGCTTCTCTCATTTAGAAAAACAAAAGCAATGCATTGCTTGCCTCACAACGACTTGTGCCAATGTTACTTCCTCCATGTGCTAAATATTCAACATTTAATTGGGCTTATTAAAAAAATTAATGTATCAAAAGCCTACATAATGCAGTGTGAGTAACTGTTGTTACACAGCTTATTTTAGCATCGTAGAAAGGTTGGCATGGAAACTTGGAGAAGACATTTTAGATACTCAATGCATAAAGATTTTCAATTGAACTTCCTGGTTATCTTATTTATTCCTATTTAGAATCAGTTTTAATGTTTGTTTCTATATAACATTAGGAGTATAGTTTTTTTCAGGGGCAGAAGCAACTTCTTTAATTATTTAAAAGAAATATATTTTATTAGAAAATGATAAGGAGGTAGGCAGGGAATAACTTTTAAGAGTTAAGCAGTTTAATTCATGGATAAAAATAAACTGTGGAATCATATGGATTCCAATGCTGGTTCCAGCAGTTTCTGGCTATATGACCATTGCTATGTTAATAGTCTCAAAAAAGTGAGATTAAAACTGATTTAATAGCTGCAGTCCATGGGGTCACAAAGAGTCGGACACAACTGAGTGACTGAACTGAATAGTAATAATCAAAGGAAGTAAATGATGTCATATATGTAATGCACTTAACAGAGTGTCTTGCAGAAAGTATACTTTCATCAACTTCATTTTTATATTTCTAAAATACAAAGAGAATGAGTAAAAAAAAAAAAATCCACAAAGTATTCTGATTTAGATTCCTTTTCATTAGCCAAACTCTTCAATCCTAATGTCTTTTGCCTGAATGTGGTGAAGTGGTGACTAAAATGGCGCAAGACCTTCACTAATTTATATATAATAAGTTTTTGTGGATTAAAACAAGGATGTGACAAAAGATCCATGTTAGTTTTTTTTTTCAATTCATTACCTGTTGTGTTTTTCTGTAACTGACTGGAGCTCTCTTACACCATGATAATTAGTGACTGTCAACACACCTTGGCATCTGGAAACCTGACTTCATTGCTTGCCTCTTCCGCTAAGCAGTTTGGATAATGAATTTCAACTCTTGAGATCTAAGTTTTCTTGTGTATGAATCAAATGGAAATAAGTCATATGTTTTCTAACATAGTTTTTAGATACTGCGATTTTAACAACCCAGGATGTCAAGACAAGGTCTGAGTTTCTGGGCACCATTTTTTTCTTGACACCACACTATAATTCAAGTATGATATTGAAAATTATATAAAGGTTATTTTCCATCTTTTACAGCTTTGAAATTTGCCATCTCTGTGGATATGCCCAGAGGCTGTCAGATGTTTTTGTAAATGATTTTTTAAAGTAAATTATCTACTAATTTAAAAAAAAGCAAACTTAGAATCACAAACTATTTTGCAAGTTTGATGACACTGGGTTTCCAAAAACCTCTAGCAAATAAATGACAATTGTTTCTAAATCAATTTTGAGAGATACAGAGATCAGTTTTCCATATCCATATTTAGAAACAGCATTTCTTAGGCATAAAACAGTTAAAAAGCAATTGGTATGTTTTATACCAAAATGGGGCTTCCCAGATGGTGCACTGATAATAAAGAATTCACCTGCCATTGCAGGAAATGCAAGAGACATGGGTTCGATCCCTCCCTGGTTCGATCCCCTTGAAGTAGAAAATGGCAACTCACTCCAGTATTCTTGTCTGGACAGTTCCATGAACAGAGGAGCCTGGCAGCTACAGTTCATGATGAGGTCGCAAAGAGTCGGACACGACTGAGTGACTGAGTGCACACACACATACCAAAATAACCAAACAATGTGAGTGATCTATGATAAGAGAATAACCGGAGGGAGCAACTTTCATATTACAAAATTTGCCAGTGTGGAGATAACTGCTAATTCAAGGAAGGCTGTTCTCTAGGTTGCTGAGCTGAGTGGGGATTCAGCCAAAGCAAGTCTATTACTGAATGCACTGACCCTTGAAATGACTTGTTAGGGACAAAAACAGTTATATCTTTAGAAAAAATATCATGGCATGATTATATAGACCTTATTCTTCAAAAGCTCTCACCCTGCTAATCAAAGTTTCACTAAGATATCAGAAGAATCTCAAGGAGATTAAATTTAAAAATTGCACTAAATAAAAAGTCTATTGTCCTTTCAAAAAATAAATAGTCACATGAAATTCTTTAAGACTACATACGTAGCTTTGTCCAAACTCCTACTTTCTATGTTAATTTGTAATTTTTTTCAACCCAAGAAAGTCTGGGAAAAAAATCTTCACTATAGTAACTGATTAGTTCCATTTCCTGCAGCACTTCTTTTCTTGTGGTTGCTGGTTTTCAGCCAATTCTATTTTTGTGTTTATTTTCTCCATTACATTCCTTTTTTTCTGAGTAGAAGAATTTTTGTGTTTTTCATTTTGTCAAAATAGAATTCTTCTCATGTCATGTCATGATTTTGATATTTTCAAAACTTAAAAAGCAATGCAGAGGAAATATGTCTATATAATTAAATGTACCACGGGCTTTTTAAAAAGATCTGATAATTCAGAAAGTATTTTCAACCATCAGTGGATCAGGAATGTCCAATTGCTTTTTTCCATAAGTCTTATGCTTTGGAGTGTAGCAGTCAGCTTGATGTAGCTGTGGTTTAAAAGAGGAATCTAGGAACTGACCTCATGAAAATGGAGAAAATTAAGAGATTAACTAACAGTAATATACAAACAGCATATTTCACTGTGAGTGCCGAAGAGTTCTCAGTGTGGAGGGAAACAGAATTCATGTATATGCCCACATAAGGAGCACATGGAAAGAAGTGTTTGAGACTTTTCTCAGTCTTTGTTTTGGGTTTTTTTCCTTTCCTTTTTTTCTTCCTTTTTCTGATATGGTCAGAACAAAGTAGACTTAATTTGGATAAAATACACGAGCATTTGCATTTCGTGGTGTAAGCATTTATATATTTAAAAAGGTAGGGCTCTGCCTGACAGGGAATCCTCATTCCTTCTGCCTCTTTACTATATGATGAAAAAAAAAAAAAAAGTTACCTTAGAATTCATAGAATTTTCTTCCTAATTGAACCATCTGTGCTAGATGCTTTCAGAGATGTTGACTGACCTTAGTCCTATTTTCTGCCATCCTGAAAGTGAAAGAAGGAAGCGTTGCTGTAATTAGAACAACTACATAAATAGTATTACTGTTTCCTGGTCGTGATCATTGTGTGCTAGAGGAATTTCATTTGAGACCTGAAATATGAAATATGCAAATCTATTTCTTAAGCCTGATCTTTCACAGCATATCTGTGGATGGGATATAGTTCAGAATCTATAAACTGACTGACCATAAAACCAATAAATGCTTTCTCTTCTCTCCCAGACTTACTTGAACCAGATCTGTGAATGTATGAATACAGGAGACTTCTAAATTAGAGGGCTCTCATGAACTCTACACCCTTTCTATCTGGAGTTCTTTGTACTAATCTTGGCATCTGGAGGATAAATAATTGCTAAGGTTACCAATTGGAACAGTCTCAGATTCTTGCAGCAGCTCTTATGTCTGATATCTGGTGGGCATCCTTCCCACATCACCCTGTGTGAAAAATGAACACTTAAATTCAACCTACCCTGCCCTGTTCTTCTTCTCCATAGCATTTATATATTATAGATATATCTGATATGTTTTATATCGATTTGTATAATTACTTATTGTTTACTTCCCCTAGCCACAGTGTTCAAGAAAGCAGAAGCATTTTCTATTTTGATGGGACACTAATGAGTACCTAACCCCCAGCTCAGTTTGTGGGCACATAATACATGCTCAGTCAATATATAATATGTTGAAAGAATAAATCTAGTGGCTATCTTTGTTACGGACCATGGTTCTTGGCCTCCTTAATCAACAGAAATTGATCAAAGGTCAGACAAGAAATTCAGGCAAGGCTTTATCGGGATCCCTGCTGCAGTGAGAACAAGTAACAGGTTCACTTGCCAGCTTGCTAGCTGAACAAGGTGGGATGAGCTGGTTCCTTAACTGGAGTGAGTGTAGGGGTGTATCCAAGGGCTGGAGGGGTGGCTTAGGTGGTTTGCCCACCCCTCCAGTTGGTGGGTGTGTTCAGGGAGCCACAGTACCCTGCTTTTCCTCCCGACTCTCTTCTTGTGTCCCTGGCTCTTCATGAGTGGGAGTTGGGCTGTTTAGTCTCTTTGTGTCTTGTGGTCTGGAATTTGCCTGAACTATTCATGCCTGCAGGCTTCCCACGTGACACTAATGGTAAAGAATTTGCCTGTCAATGCAGGAGACGTGAGAGACTTGGGTTCAACCCCTGGGTGGGGAAGATCCCATGGAGGAGGGGATGGCAACCCACTCCAGTTGCCATGGAGAATCCCATGAACAGAGGAGCCTGGCAGGCCACAGACCATGGGGTTGTAGAGACTCGGACACAACTGAAGCGACTTAGCACACACACGTGCGTACATGCAGTTACTTTTAGTCCCTTATATTTCCTTTTTATTTTGTTGCTCGAGGAGATGTTTGTCCAAGTCCAAGCAATGCAACACTACAACAAAAGGTCCCAGGTCCCAGCCTGTCTTTCTCATCTTTGTGCATTCACTGTTGTCCACTGGTCTTTGGTCTTCCCCCTCAGGCACATCACTTTGCCTCTCTTCTCATGTCACTTCCCATAGTTCCTGTCTTCAGTAGTGGCTTTCTTCAATACAGTGAGTTTCAATAATTTATTAGGGAACCATGTCTTCTAGATTTTTCTCAGGTGCTTAGTCTGACACCATTTGTGGCTGTGCCCTCCTGGAGGTGAAGATGGAGCTCCCTCTTTGATGTCCTTATGTTCTTCCTTAATGTAGGACAGTGGTTCTCAAGTGTGGTCCCTAGACCAGTGGCATCAGCACTACTTGAGAACTTATTGGAAATGCCCCAGATTTAGTGAGGCAGAAACATGTGGATTGCACTGCAACAACTGTTTTATCATTACTCCCCTCCAAATGATTATGATGCTTAAATTTGAGAATCAGTGATAGGACACAAGCTGCATCCCTGACTTTGTTTTTAACTTTTCAAAAGCCCTGTAATTTCTCTGAGTTTATTTCTTCAGTGGACCCAGTAAGCACTTATTATTACTAAAATTGCTATCTGGGTTAATACAAGTGTTTAAATTTTATTTAGTAAATTGTGAGCATGCTGGACAGAATCTATTAAATTATGTACTTTTATAGAATTTTGCAGTGTAGAAGCTATCATATTTTTCCTAGAAAATATGTAAAATCAAGCTTATAGAATATTCAGTTACAGTCCTCAACCCCTTGTTATATGCCTGCCTCCTTCATCCTCATGGCACAAGTAATTTCATCCCCAGAACCTACTGGAGGTGAGCCATAGTTCTTCAGGAAAGACATTAAAAATAATCAACTGGATCTAAGGCTAAAAAATACAATATTTTAGAATGAAATACTACACAGATACAATTCTGTTTTAGAGAATTACATAGAATTATAATTCTACTGTAGAATTATGATAAGAGTTAGGAATGAGTGTCCATCTTTTAATTTTTGTGTACTAGATCTTCTTTGATGTACAAAATAATAATATTGCATTCATTTCCTAATTAAAATCATTTTTATCATTTATGAGATCTTTTAGATGCCGTATTTCACTCTTGATTATAATTTGATTAACATATTGATAGTTTAGTCTTTTGCAGATTTGGCTTCCAGCCCCCAAGACCTTTCACTGTGGCTAAAAGAGGACCAGGTCTCTTCCTCATGAAAACAATTGGAAGCATAGTGGAACCCATGTCTTCTTAGGACCTGCAGAAATACATACACATATCTCTGCTCAGTAATTTTTTTTTAAACATTTTTAAAAGCAGAATCACATCTCCAGCCTCTCTTTCCAAGAAGACCAAATTTTGGTTTCTTAAGAATCTTTATATCCGAATGAAGAGTAAGGAGGTACTGTTTGTCCTTCAAAATGGAATTTACCTGGTTTAGATGAAAACTCATGAGGGTTGGAGTGAAGAAAATGGGGTCTTAGATGAAGCAGGAGCAGCTACTGGAGTGGGTAGCTGTTCCCTTCTCCAGGGACTCTTCCCAACCCAGGTTTCCTGCATTGCAGGCGGATTCTGTACCATCTGAGCCACGAGGGAAGCCCAGGTGAAGCAGCATCAGGTTTTAAAGGTGCAACATTAGAGCAACAAGGGCATTGCATTTTGAAGGGAAATAAGCATGTTTGGGAAGATTGGAATTCTATTGTTTTCAAGATTATATTTTAATTAGCAGAGTATTCAGTCTAAATCGATGTGTAGTCAATGCATTGCATATTGACAACACTGAGTAAGCACATGTCTTAGCAAACAATTATGTGTGTGCTCTGATAAAGAGATAGTAATTGAACTTATGGGATGACGGACATTGCCTGGTGTGAGAAAGAAGAAAACATATTTCCTATGAAAATCATGCCTATTACTGTTAAGTCCATTAAAGTAGCTTTTCCAGAAAAAAATATGGGCCTGATAATTAAGAATGTTAGTAGAGTATCCAGTCTTATAATGACAAAGGGCTCTCTAAAATTCCTTAATTGTTTTTAAAACAGAATTCCATTTAAAATAAGTAAAAGGCAAGCAGATTCATCAGTCCCTGAAGGATATTAACAAGATGAAAAATGCTTCAGAGAGAAGCAATAAATACTTTGAGTAAATGAGTATGTCACTAAGTACCTATAAGCTATTTATGTCTCATTTTAACTATCAACTTTAATTATACTCCTATCTATTTTAGACCCATCACTCACTTCTGGACAGCTGAAGTAATTTATTAGGATTACATATAGCCTAACATTTTTTTCTTTTCCATTAGTAACTGTGGAAGGAAAACAAATCCAATAACTTAGTGAGTGTTGAGAGCAGAGTTTGTCTCAGTTATATTTAAATTTGACTAGATCCATGAAAGAATGATGAAAAAAACCTGAGGTAAAAGTAAATTTAAGTTAGTCCTAGTTTGGCATGTTGATCCATCATCACCAGATACCTCTGTATTTTTGACCTGCCAGCCTCAACAGACAACTTTTATTTTGTGTCCAAGGTGGCTGCTTCAGCTCCCACTGTCTCATCACACATACATCCCACAGAGCAGGAAGAAGAAAGATCAGGAGAAGGGATCCTGTCCGT